>NC_056743.1:1121689677-1121779677 GCF_019279795.1 Protopterus annectens
TTTCCATACTTAGATGATTGGCTCCTCACCGCTAGCACCAGGCATCAATAGACTCAGGCAACACAATACACTCTGACACTCTGCCATCAATTAGGCATTACGATCAACTTCGAAAAGTCTGCCTTATCGCCATCTCAGCATACCATTTTTATAGGAGCAGAGTTAGATACCTCACCCACCACTCTATGTCTCCCTTTCGAAAGAGTCTCTCTTTTCTGCCAAAACGTCAGCTCACTGGCATCAAAGAACAAAGCTACAGCAACAGAGGTATTGAAAGTACTAGGTTTGATGGTGGCAGCAATCCTGGCTATACCACTCACAAGGATGCATATGCGAATCCTTCAATGGCTCCTCTTCACTTAGCAGTCTTACCAGAAACTACCAATGCACCACATGATTCTTATCACAGATTCTTGCAGGAGAGACCTTCGGTGGTGGTTGACGTCTCTTCATGTTACAATAGCCACTGTGACCACGGACGCTTCCCTGATAGGGTGGAGGGGGCATTTTCAGGGAAAGACTGCCCAAGGCACATGGACAGATCAAGAATCACATCTGCACATCAATGTTTTAGAGCTGAGAGTGGTACTTCTAGCATTGCAGTACTTTCAGGACTGTCTCTCTCTAGGGACTATTGCAATTCAGACCAACAACATGTCAGTAGTCTGGCACTTGAACAAGCAAGGCAGAACCAAGTCTTTCCCCTTTTGTCAAGAAGCCCTCAGGGTTTGGCAATGGGCTGTGTCATCCCAGCATTTTCTGTTAGCAACGCACATCCCGGGGAAATCCAATGTCATAATGGACAGGCTAAGCAGGGCAATATTACTCCCTCACGAGTGGTCTTTCAAACAATAGGTTGCGGAGTTGATTTTCCGCAAATGGGGCCAGCCTTGCTGCGACCTTTTTGCCAGCCACTTGAATTCAAAATGCAGAAGCTACTTTGCCCTGATACCACCTCCGGGTCATCCCCTGAGAGATGCACTCTTACACGATTGGCCCCTGGGTCAACTTTATGCATTACCACCTTTCCCATTAATACCCAGATTTTTACAGAAAGCAAAATCACTGGGAAGGAAGGTTATACTCATAGCCCCCTACTGGCCTCGACAGATTTGGTTTCCATTTCTACACCCTCATCTGTTGGAGTATCCATGGATCCTGGACCCAGTTCCGGACCTTCTGACGCACCCATCAGGGGACCTTCATCTTTCTCTGCAGTCCCTGAAACTGACTGCTTGGCTAATCCACTTCCCCTAATTGCCAGGCTTCATTCAATTTCTTCTCACAAGCTATCTACCAGGAAAGTATATGGCAGTAAATGGAAAAAGGTTCTCAATTTGGGCCAACGCGCAGAACATTGACCCTTTTCGAGCTCTGCTATCTTCCATTTTGGAATTTTTGACAAAAATTTTTAAGGAAGGGGCAGCAGCTGCTACAGTTCGAGTTCAGTTAGCTGCCATCTCAAATTTTCACCTTGGTCTTGATGGCTCAAATATTATGAGCCATAAATTATCCAAAACCTTCCTTAAAGGCATTCTTCATATGAGACCTCCGATCAAAATTCCCTTTTCACCCTGGAATTTAAACCTTATGCTGTCTCAACTTATTCTTCCTCCCTTTGAACCAGCTTTTTCTTGTGCTTTAAATTTCTTATCTTGGAAAACAAGTTTTCTTGTGGTCATTACGTCTGCCTGCAGATTGTCAGAACTTCAAGCATTATCCATCAGACCACCCTACATGATCTTCCATGCTGATAGAGCATCTCTCAGAACAAACCCCTCATTTTTATCTAAAGTCTGTTCTGAGTCAAATATCAATCAGGTCATTGAACTACCAGTGTTCTTCCCCAACCACTAACAAATTGGTATATATGCTGCACAAACTTGATGTTCACAGACAGCTCAGATTTTATCTTGACAGAACTAAGGATATTAGGAAATCAGATCAACTTTTTGTATCCTTTTCAGAAGCAAGAAACGGCAATCCAGTGGCTAAAACAACCTTATCTAAATGGTTATCCAATTTTATATCCTTTGTGTATGTATGTGTTTTCAAGCTAAATTGCTCCTAGATATTTGCGCTGCAGCTACTTGGTATAAGCCTCATACCTTTATCACACATTACAAAGTAGATAAGGCTTCCAGGGACAGGTCTTCCTTTGCTTCTACGGTACTGAAGAACATACTCCCATGAGCCACCCAGGGTTGAGGGTGCTAGGGACTCTACCCATCAGTGAGAATAAACGGCGAGATTTAACAACTTCACATATAGAAGTTATGTACTTACCATAACGTTCCATGTGAGTTGTTTATCTCGCCTTTATTCTCACGTCCCTCCCTCCTTCCCCCTCCTGGCTGACTGTTGACTTAGAGGCTAGTGCCATCCTAGTTATTCAATATTTCTTCTTTCTCTTTGGGAACTGTTCTTCATAGATATATATAAGAGAGTATGTATGGGTTGTATATATATATATATATATATATATATATATATATATATATATACACACACATATATATATATATATATATATATACACATATATATATATATACATATATATATATATATATATATATATATATATATATATATATATATATACACACATATATATATATGTATAGACTATTATTTGCAGCAAACAAGATCTGAGGTAATTCCAGCAGTGCATTGTGGGATAAGGGGCTGGTCTCGAGCTACTGGCAAACCTTGAGCTTGCGATCGGCTCCGAACCCATCAGTGAGAATAAATGGCGAGATTTAACGACTTCACATCTACAGTTATCAATCCCCATGGGTACCGGTTAACTGAGAGTATACTGTATATCATCTATGAAATGTTTTTTAAATGTTTTCTTCCTGTCAGCCTTGCCAACAGAATTAATGAGTATTAAATCAAACTAATACTTATTTGGCTGGGAATTGTATAGATTTCACAAACAGGATCATGCCTTAGACTTTCACAATGAATTTTGGTGTTTTATTTTTGTGTAATGCAAATAATTATGTAGGCCTGGATAAAAACAACTTAAAACTACAAAAGAGAAATATAAAGGCGAGATAAACAACTCACATGGAACGTTATGGTAAGTACATAACTTCTATTTTCTGGTTGCTTGAGAGTTACTATTAAAAATAGGCTAATACTGTACCCTATACTATTTGTTTGGTTTGACTTGTTCTCAGGTTGGGGAAAGAGGGAATTTATTCCGGTCTTCCTTTTCAAAACTCTAAAACTCTAAAAACATATGGTATGTTTTTGCTGGGGGAAAACAGAAAGTGCAACACATGAAAATCGTACTGTATTTCTTCTATTTTTTTTTGTGCCAGTTGCTTGAGTTCTGGTTAAGTGAGAGTTTACTGTAACTTTTTACAACATGCTTACTCATTACAGGATCACTTTGATCTTCAATCACGAAGCTTATCTTCACGACTTGGCATAAAAATCATTATTATTCCACAGAGTGAGAGAAACAGCTATTAATAGACATCATGATGTATGACTTTCTGTTACTAAGGTCAGGCAACAGCTTTAGCAGTAAAAGGATGAAAGTGACATTTTACAGGCAAATGATCAGTGCAGTGATCATATAGTTTTATACTATGAATCACTCATAATTAGAAATCCATCATTGCTTTTCCCCAAAGGACATATTTTTATGTTACCTGCATGCAGAAATGTAGAGGTCAACGCTTCTGCAGTGTACAAGATACCCTGTGCATAACTCTGTTAATAGCTTAAAAATGACACATTAACAGACTGTGTATCATGTTATTAAGCATAACAAACATTCTAGCATTTATAAATGACCTGTCCTATGGAGTAAAGAACTGATTATAGCTTTTCCGATTAAATATTCTGCTAGCACTACTGATAGATGGGTACACGTGTGCGCACACACACACACACACACACACACACACACACACACACGTGGTTCCATGCAGCATATTAGGCATAAAGTATGAGTGTGTAATTTGCACTGATTGCTAGTTCTGCCCTTACACTCTTGCCAGTTTTATACTGTAAGCGCTCCTTGAAAATTGTAATTACAGTATATGGAGTGTGCTGATTACACTCCAAAGTCTGCAACGATCAACTTGCTATGAATGACTCTGAAGTCTTCTCTCCTTCTCTTGCTTTCTTGATGCATTATTTTCCACTTGTCATATTTTTTATGTTTTCCAAAGCCTTTACAATTTCAACACCATGTCTTTTTCCTATGTGTGTGCAGTTCCCTTCCTACAATGTTATCTAACGTATCAGAATGTAATGAACCCAGTAATATACAGAGTGGTACATCAGAAGTAACCCTCCTTTCTTCATGGAGAATCCAGTTACTCTTGCCATTTATGTACAGCTATTGCTTTTCCTCAGAAATCTTCCTTGCTCCTTTTCAAAGCTGGCTGTTGTACACTATATGTTTGTGTGATTCATAGGTTCATAGGTTCATACTAGGCTATCTGCCCTAGGGCATTTATAAGCCTAGCCAGAGTGTGTGTGGCTTTCACCACCCCTTAGGATGAGAATACTATACCCATTAGTTTGCTGTGCCTCTGTCCAGCAGTGATACAGAGATGATTCCTGGGGTAAACCTACGATCTCCCATCCACTCGTCAAGATTTCTCTTGAACAGAGTCAGTGAGGGGCTCTGCCTCACATGGACTGGGATTCTGTTCCATAGTGTAGGGAGTCTCTGGGTGATGAATCTGTCCCTAAAGCACGTCCTATTTATATCCGTGTTGAGGTTTAAGTCTCTTGCTCTCGTGGCTCTGGTGGATTTGGATTTTTTGAGGTGGAGCATGTCCATTAATTCCGGGTTGGACATGGCCTTGTATGTCAGGCACAGATCACCTCTGAGCAGACGGTATGCGACTGAATAGAGCTGGAGTTTCTTCAGTCGGGCATCGTATGACATATGTTTGAGCCCCTTTATCCTTTTGGTGAGGAATTTTGGGGTCTTTCCAACTGCTGCAGGTGTCGGGTAAGGTACATTCCGAATGGGGCGTTGTACTCAATCATTGGTCTGATAAGTGAAGAGTACAGGGGTACAATGACCTCTCCTGATCTGGATGTGAATCCCTTCATGATCAGGTGGGCAATGTAGAAGGTCTTCCTAACCACTTTGGCAAAGTGTCAAAAGAGAGGTTACTGTCAACTTGGGTCCCCAGGTCCCCCTTCCGTGTTTAATGGATTACCACCTATGTGGTAATTAGGGGTTACCTTGTTTTTCCCAAAGGGTATGACTATACATTTTTTGGCATTTAGCTTAAGGCCATGGCTCTGGCACCAGTTATCCATTTCTATGAGTCCTTTCTGAAGGATGTCTGTGTCTGATGGAGTGTCAATTATGGTGCCCAGTTTGCAGTCATCTGCAAATTTTGTCAGCCACAATCCCCCTATGTTTGCCTGCACTTCAGAAAAATAAATGCCGAACAAGAGGGGGCCCAGGACTGAGCCCTGTGGGACACCGCTCGTGACCGGCTTAGAGTCTGACATGGCACCAGCAACTCTAACCCTGTGTGTTCTGTCCTTGAGCCAGTTTGCAACCCATCTTGTGACATATGGGTTTACATCTAAGCTGGTGAGCTTTTCTATGATGCCCGAGTGGGGTATTGTGTCGAATGCTTTTGCTAGGTTAAGGTAGGCTGTGTGAACTGCCTTACCCTCATCAATGGCCTTAGTGACTGTTTCAAAAAGTCGACCAAGTTCAAGAGGCAGGATCTGCCCTTGACAAAGCCAAATTGGGTAGGATCCAGTGTCTGTAGGTCCCCAATGTCTTTATTTATGAGTTCCATTATGATCCTCTCCATAGCTTTGCAGACAAGGCTCGTCAAGCTTATGGGGCGGTAATTTCCAGGGTCTGTAGAAGCACCGCCTTTGTGGAGTGGGACCACAGTTGCCATCGCCATTCTTTGGGTGCGTATCCTGTAGTAAGGCTAAGATTAAACAGCAGCCTTATGTGTGGGTTTAGTTCCTCATTGAGTTCATGTAGCACACAGCGGGGACACCGTCCGGTCCCATTGATGCTGTGTTTTTGCTTTAGAGAGAGCAGCTCTCACCTGGGCATCTGAGATGTTTGGGAGGCTAGACTCTGGTGGGATAGATATTTCTCCTTTTGGGGGGGAGGGAGGGAGAAATTTGCACTGAACCTGTCTGCCAGTATGTTGGCAATGTCTGTGGGTTCAGTGAATTTTTATCATTTTGGACTAATTCTGAGCATATCTGGGAGTTTCCACCCAGGTTTCTAACATAGCTAAAGAAGGCTTTATGATTGTCTTTTGTGTCATTAGCGATTTTTCTCTCAAAGTTGGCCTTGGATGATTTTATGAGTGATCGTAGTTTTTTGCTAGTATTGATCAGAGATGCCTTCCCATTTAGGGATTTTGCTCTGTCATGTAGTAGCTTTCTCCTCTTGTTGTAGAGTTTGTTTATGGCTGGAGTCCACCAGACCGGGCGCCTGCCTTTGGTGGAAAAGGTCTTGATTTTATTAGGGATTGCTTGATCCATACATTCCTGGAGGTGCTCGTAGAAGGCATTTGTAAGGGTTTCAGCAGCGTGGGTTGTGGTTTCCACTGGCTCAGGGGCCTTGAAGGATACCACTCCAGTCTTAAGAAGTGTGAAGTTTTCTTTTGAGAAGTTCTTCACTGTGGCCTTTTTTGCTGTGGGTGGGGGCGGGATGTGGATCTCCAGTGAGATTAATTTATGGTCTGATCTCACCAATGAGGGATATACTTCCGGTGTGGAGCATTTTGTCCCCATGTTTGTGATGATCAGGTCTAGTATATTTTCTCCTCTTGTGGGAATGGTGACTAGTTGTTCCATAGCATTTGAGTTTATGAACTCAAGGAACCTTTGGGCTAGGGTGTTGGGGCTTGAGTAATGTTCCCAGTCTATGTTTGGGTAGTTGAAGTCACCCAATATGATGGTGTTTGGAGAGACATTTATACTCTCCAGTGTCTTCAGGAAGGCTGTGTGGGTTTCCTGAGTTTGAGAAGGTGGTCTGTAGCATGTTACAAACTGTAGGGCAGTTTTACCTATGGTTAATTGCACCTGGATGGTCTCCGATGCTTCGTGCATTGCCACTAACCTGGAGGTGTGGGTATCCTTTATGAATATGGATACTCCTCCTTTTGTAGTTCGGTCCGGATTTTGGGGCCGGAACGCATGATATGAGGTATAACCTGATAGTGCTGGGGTGCTCTCAGGAGCCTTGAACCAGGTTTCAGTCACAGCACAAACATCGATGTTCTCCATACTGAGGAGGGCTTCGAGGGCGTGCATCTTGATACTATGCCAAATGTATCACAAAGTCTAAATAGGCTGACAGATGCTTCACTCATCTTCGGCAACCAGATACTTCAGCCAGATTATACTTTCTGACTTATTTCCTTCTCTTTTTTTAGTTATATCCTTGGGTGATATGCCCAGTAGTATTTTATAGTTCCCTGAGTTATTATATTTTGTGTTGCGCTCCCTCTTTCTCCCCTCTTTCCTATAGAGCACATATAATTTCTCTTTACCTTTCCTTATGAGGCATCTTAATGTAGACCCAATACTGTTTTTGCTGCATGAAAATTATCCAGAACTGCAGCTTTTAAACAGTCTCAGTAACTCTGTACAGTTGAAGAATAATTCAGTGCCTCTCCCTAAGCATCAGTGAGCCAACCCACCGTCAGCTAACGTTGGTGTCTACCCTCACTGGTAAACTACCCTTAGACACCTGAAATGATTAGCCTGTGGTTTCATTTGGCTTATATCGCCTTCACTTATCTTTATCTTTCAGTTTCTTTTCAGCCTTAGCTGCCACGCATTGAGAAGAAATTATGAAAGGTAAGATGAATGGTCACTGTGTCTTTTCCACTATCAATTTCAGCTTGAGTGTTTTGCAAAGAGGTATACACATTTCCCCTATTTACTCTGCAATGTTATTCACATATATTAAAGGGAATTAGGAGATGAAGTACAGAACTAGTAATGTTCCTGCCTTTTCCAGTGATGCCCTACTGTCTAGAGATGTATCATCATCATTGTGATGCTCACTGCCACTGCATCTACCTTTCCAAATATTTTAAATAATAAGAGAAAAACATGTTATGAGGTCTGGCAATAGAATAAGAATTTGGTGCACAACTTAAGGATTGTGGCTGCAACTCTGGCCCCTTCTATACAGTTCTATTGCTTCTACAATGATAGTTTTGACTTTTTCCCCTACACTTCTTCAGCTGCTATTTCCAGACTACTCTTAAATTTGATGTCTTTCTTCTTGGTCATACCTGGAGTATCATCTAAAAGGAGCTTCCTGTGCGAGGGCAAATGCACGGCTCAAACCAAAATGCCAGAAAAAAATAAAAGTACAGAGCCAGCATACTGTGACCTGAAAACCTTTTATTAATAATTACGCATGAAAACAACAAATAATCAGACCCGTTTCGGACGGATGATATCACAGCCTTCCTCAGTGTTAACACTAACACTAATAAAAGGTTTTCAGGTCACAGTATGCTGGCTGTATAGTTTTGTTTTTTTCATACCTTGAGTATGTCATGAGTTTGCAGCTATTTTTGAGTGCCACTGCTTGTGGTAACTTCATTCTAGGTGGCTTCCAGCTTCTGTCAGTGGCCTTGCCCACCTCCATCTGTTTTTAAAAGTAGCAGATCTTCAATTTTTGTAACCTGGGTGGTTCAACTGCTAACACACACACACACACACACACACTGAAAAGGTATGGCTTCTATACCATACCGTGTAGGATAATATAGATGCCATGAAGGGTCTCTAATTAGCATATAGAGTATTCATGTTTCTAATAAACAATACCACAATAGCTTCCTACCTTCTGAAGCATTTCTTCAGCCACTACTGGAAGGTTCTATAAACCTCCACAAAACAATAGTGACATGTTATATCTCCATGGTTATTTATAGGACTTCCCCTTCCCCTGATTTTAGTTGTCACATCAGCTGGTGGGATCCCTTCCACTATGCTGATTGCTACTTCACCTCCTCCTCCTGCAATCTTACTCTCCCTGATTCTTCAGTAAAGTACAAACTGTGGTACATTGAAATCTCAGGCATGGCTCTTTGTTTAGCTGTCATACTTCCTATTCAAATTTTCAACTGTCAGTACTGCTATCAAGGTTATCATTTTGAAGAGTTTCTTACACAAAAATGGAGATCAGTAGCCATTGTTTCTGTTTTCTGGTAACTTGTCTAATTTTATCTCATACTTTGTACCACAGTGGTGGTGCTGCGGTAGCGTTGTCGCCTCACAGTAAGACGCTGTCTGGTTCGATTCTCAGCTAGAGCGTCTTCTGCTTGGAGACATGCATGAATGGGCGTACCTTCATTGAAGGTTGTGCATCAGGGCTGGTAATTCGGCACGTAAATATCAACTACCAATCATTAGCGGACCCGAGTTCCACTGTGGCGACCCCTACCCGGGAAAAGCTGAAAGACACAACAACTTTGCTGTCATTTGTGTGATTTACTGTACTAGCTTTATTACTATTTATTTTTATTTATTTATTTGCAGTTTATTAACTGGGAAAGTCCACTGGGCTGAGATGAGACCTTTTTCAATGGAGGCCCAGGCAGAAAAGCTCCATGTGCAGGCAATAAAAAGCAAAAATCAACAGAAGCTAATGCATACATTATTAAATATAAAAAGAAGCAAGAAGTAATATACAAGTAATATACAGAATTAACAATGCAGGAAAACAACAAAAAGTTGATGCAAGGTGTTATACAATTTAAAGTAACACAAATGTAACAATATAATAATGCCAGTAAAAAGTGGCTTCTGAACCAATTTGGGGAATAAGTATTCTGATTGAATGTGGGGTGAAAAAATAAAATGCCTACAATGTCTAATGTAAAAAAAGGGTAGTTGTATGCAAGAGGTAAAATATCTACAATGTCTAATGTAAAAAAAGAGGGTAGTTGTATGTAAGAGGTATAGGTAGTGGAGCAATGGGAAGGCTGGTGTTAAGTGGACATTATGGAAGAAGGATGAAGGAGGATGGAATAGGGAGAGGGAGCAAGCAGGCTGAAACTATGAGGGGTGAGAGCAGGAGCACTCTCAGGTAGAAGAGAGGTGGGAATGGAGCAAGGTCTTGAAAGTGGAGAGGTTCTGGGTAGTTCGGATATAGGGGCGGAGTGAGTTCCATTTTCATGTGAGGGAAAATGACACCAGAAGTTGCCCAGGAGTAGGTAAGGGTTTGTATACTTCTAGGACATTTTGATTGCTGGATCTGAGTGATTGGTCAGGAAGATGCATAGTAAAGATGGAGGAGAGAGAGGGGCATTGAAATGGCTTGAAGATGAGTTTTTGAGCAATGCAGAGCTGAATATAAGTGAGATAGTTAGGGAGTTCTAGCCAGTTTAAGGTGTGTAGGGTGTCACAGTAGTGAGATGACGATTTGGTGCTGGTGGCAACTTGGAGACTTTATAGTAGCAGGATGCCCATTTGGTCTTAAGGATTGCTTGTAGATTGGTGAGAAGAGGGGCTCTGTACATGAGGGAGGATAGGAGGTAAGTGGTAGAGACAGTATGCTTAGGTGAGGGGGTAAGATAACAATGGTGATGATATAGCATTCTGAGTTTCTGGTGAGTTTTCTTGATGGTAGTTTGAAGGTGTATACCAAATTTTAATTGGTTATCGATAAGGACACCAAGAAGCTTAGTATGGGGACTATTTAAATAGAAGCCGAGTTTTGGCTTACTATAGAGAAGGAGTTTTTGTCTACTGTGGTATTTCTGGAAGGGGTAAAGAACAGGATTTTGGTTTTTGAAGCATTGAGGGCAAGATGATTATTTAGCATCCTGAGTTGTAAGTAAGAGTTCTGGGAAAGATTTGGCAGTGCAGATAATGGTCGAGTCATCTGCATATTGAACAAGTTTAGCATTTGGGATACAAAGATGAAAGTTATTAATGAAGATGTTAAAAAGGAGTGGACCCAGGATCAAACCTTGGGAAACGCCTGTCAGAATGTCAAGATAGGAGGAGGTACAGTTTTTCCCACTTGACAGCTGTTGTCTGTTTGACATGTAACTGGAAAACCAGCTGATGGAAGAGGAAGAAAGATTAAGGTGAGAGAGTTTGGACAGGAGAAGACTATGGGAGATGGTGTCAAAGGCTTGGATAGGTCTAGGAGAAGGGTAGAAGCAAGACTGCCCGAGTCACAAGTGTGGTTGATGTTGTCAAGAAAGGATAGAAAGGCTGTGGTGGTACTGTGACCAGGTCTGAAACCATGTTGTGTTGGGGTCAGTTGGGGATTGTTTAAAAGGTAGGGTAAGAGTTGCAGGTGAATACACTTTTCCAGGATTTTAGAGATAGGGGAGAGAATGGTAATGGGATGGAAATTGGAGATGTCTGTGTTGTTGCCCCCTTTGTGTAAGGGAATAATAAAGGTTTTTTTCCAGAAAAGGGGTACATAGGACTCTTGAATGGAATGATTAATTAGGATACAGTTGGGGAAGGCTATGCTGTCTGCAGCTAACTTGAGGAAGGTAGAAGGTAAGTTGTCTGGTGCATTGGAGCATGGCTTTAACTTTTGGAGTTTTTTATGGTATTAACAGGGGTGGGTTTAAGGGTGAAGAGAGGGGGCTGAGTTGGATTGGTGAGAGAAATGGATGAGCTATGGGGGGTAAGAATGGAGGTAGGTACTGAGTTGTTAGGGAAAGAAGTAGTGAGTTTGGCTATTGAGTCTATGAAGGAGGAGTTAAATTTGGTGGCTATGATGTGATCTGGAGAGCTAGGGTCTGGGGCAAGGGTTTTCTTTTCTGCCGGGTCTAAGGAGGGTAGAGATACTACTCCAGAATTTCTTACGGTTGGATTTGTGATTGGTCTGAAGCTTGGAGTAGTAGGATTTGTGGTCCGAAGTAATTTGTTTTTTTAACCCTATTCCAAAGCGATTTGTATTCCTTTAGGAAGTTAAGTGTTTTGCATCTTTGGTATAGTTTCCAGGATTTATCTCAGATATGCATGAGGGATATAGTTTCTTTGGAAAGTCAGAGGGTAGTTTTAGGTTTTACTCTCCTAGTTCTAGAAGGAGCAAGGCTGTTTAGTAGGTTAATGAAGGAAGTATTAAAGTAGGTAAGTGCATGGTCAAAAGGAAGAGTTTTCAGAGGGTTCCAATTCATCTGTTTTAAGCAATCAGAAAAGATTTGGAGGCTGAAGTTAGTGAGGGTAGGGATTGAGATATAGTTATGCTGTAGGTGTAGTGCAGAACATGAGCGATAAGCAAAGGCAGGAAGATGGTCACTAAGGGAGTCTTGTAAGGTGTTGCTATTTGAGATATTGTTGGGGTGGGAGACTAGTATCCAGTACAAGATACTTGCGCAAGAGTTATCTTTATTAGGTCTGGCTGGAGAGGTAATTAATTGGTTGAAGTTGAAGAGGTTTAAGTTCAGAGAAGTTGTAGGTGAGTGAATAGAGGTCCAGTTGATGTTTACATCACTTAGGATCTTTGTTTCATTACCAATATTAGATGAGAACCAAGAAAGGATATCCCCTAGAATGGGGATGTTGTTCCCAGGTGGTATGTAAAGAGCAGCTATGCATATGTTTTTGTTGTTGTTGAGTTTTAGGAGGGTCAAGGTTATTTCAGTGGTAGTGAATTGATGCATAGAATTGGTGTAGAGTGCAACTATTAGGGGGAGGAGGAAAAGATTAGGGCTACTCCACCACCTTTCTTTTGTGTGTTGTCATTTCTTATGACTTATAGTTGGAAGAGATGATTTCAGAGTCTTTCAGGTGGGGCCTGAGCTATGTTTATGAGATAGATAGTATGTTGGGTGGTTGTGGGTGAGCCAAGCATGGAAGTTGGGTACCTTATTAGAGAGAGTTTGGACATTTATAGTAGCTAAAAGGAGAGATTTGTGGGGAGAGGTTGAAGGTGTAGAGATTGACTGTGTTCTGGGGACCAGGGTTGTGGTGTATATATCCAGAAAGGAGAATAGAGATTAGTTTGAGAAGAAAGGCTAAGAGTTTATTTGATTCTCTAGGACTGGAGTTGGGGGGGGGGAGAAAATGTAGGGTATGGGTTATGGGGAATAGAGGCACTATTTGAGATGATGAGCAGTTTTCTATTGAAGAGGGGAAATCATTGCAATGATAAAGGTGAGGGGAAATATAGGCTGAGTAGGATGCTTTGGTTTTGTGAAGTGAAGAGGTTGTGTGGTATAGTGGGGAATAAGAGAAGTTTGGGAGAGATGTAAGGTGGAGTAGTAGATAGGGGGAGAAGGGGAGAAGTACTATGAATAATGATTGAGCAGGAATGGTATGCATGGTTATATTTGGGCAGTTTTATCTGGTTGGGATCGATAGATGTAATATAAGTGGTGATGGTAATAGGCAGAAGTGGAATGTGGAGTAGATGGTGTATGTAATGTGGAGTACATGGTGTATATATTGAAGTGGGTGGTGGGAGTTGGGAATGGAAGAAAATCCAGTACTTGGTAGGAAGGAGTGCCATGATTAACTATTAGGTGGGAGGAGTTTTCTGTGATAGGTTGAGGCTAAGGTGGGAATGTTTAGGTGTGAATAAAGGTAGAACAGTATGGATGGGTGGTTGGGAATAGGGGGCAGGGTAGGGGAGCAAAGTGAGCCCATAGGGTGAACGGAGCAGGTAGAGCCAAGGAGGAGGAATGAGCGAGGAGAGGAACTCAGCAAAAAAACTATCAGTGAGTCAACCTGATTAAGGGAACAGAGCAGCTGGCAAGCTCTGGTGAGTTATAGTATCAGAGTGTGCTTGGGGCCCAGAACTAAGAGGTAGTGGCTACTAAAACTGGAAATGTTAAAACAGGGTGAATTATATTCCCCGAGGGCACTAGGGATCAGAACATGTAGAGAGTTAAAACCTAAGTGTAATTAAAAGTGGGGGTACCCTGCCATCTAGTGGCATAATTGAGTGAAAATATTTTAACAAACTATTACTATGTATGAGGGGGATGAAAGGCGGTACAAGTGTATGAAAGAGAGGGGATGGGGTACTGCTTTAGAACTGCTGGTGTGCACAATGCAGAAAAGCTGCCAGTTGACTTGAATATAACTAAGTAAGCCTATACAATTAGAAACTAGATGAAAGTTGTTAACATACTCTCTGAATAGTCAGGAGGAATAAGGTAGATGGAGCCAGTGGTTTAAAAGATGCTGCTGGTTAATTTTCCTTGGGAAGGAATACTTGTCTGGCTTCAATACTGTAAATGGGGGGGGAAGCACCTGCATTTCAGAAGACACGGGCAAGCTGAAAGACTGGGATTAGAAGAGAAGTTTGAACAGCAAAAAACAGTTGAGAGACAAGAGAATATGATAGGATAGGGAACAAATGTTGATACCAGTAGAAAATGTGGGTTGTACAATGATACAGCACAGTGCAGAAAGACAACATTTAGTAAGGAATGCAGGAGAAAAGGGATTCAAAAGCTAAGCACAGTATATAGTTACTATTAAAAGATACATCATCAACATAGATCTCTGCACATGTCGATCTCCAATTCTCACTGAAATCAAAAGCATGAAGTATGGACCAGTATAAATGTGCACAAGCTGAGCCCTAATCCTCAATGCAGTGAAAACTATGATAGCTGCATCAGTTCTTTGAATAGAAGCTGCACAGATCTGCACATTTTTTTTTCAATTCTCAACAAAGACAAAAAAGAAAAGAAATATGCAGCAGTTCTTCCTTCTCCAGTATAAATCTGCACATGTTGATCTCCTGTCCTTAGTGACATCAAAACCATTATGTTCACACCTCTTCTTCAACCATATGTTGAGGCTGCACTGTAGGGCATCCTAGATTAACACATTGTTTGAGCGAGCACCACCTTTAAAAATGATACTGTGTGTGCCATTTGTCTAGGACAAATCCCCAGTTTCAAAAATTTCTCCAGTACTGCTGTATTCCTTTCCACAAGAAGCACTGTTCCCTTAATTATAACATAATTTTCCTTTCCCCATGCAGCAGCTCCAAACTGATGCAATTCTCTTTTTCAGAACACCATACTGGTATATAAATTCCTGGTCTCTACTATCTCCTGGTTCTGTCATCTTAATTACAAGCAAAGGAATCCCTCATTAGAATATGGCCCCTCCACTTGATTACTCCATCCAACCCGAGCTGGGTAATTTCATTTCTCAGTATCCTTCTCAGTCACTCTTGTTGGCATTTCTAAAGAGTAACCCAAACATGAGAAGGAAGATCCTAAGAAATATGGAAGGGAGTACCTCTGTTTTGCCTCCTTCATGACATTAATGGTCTCTGAGTAAGAGATTATTTTTTTCCCCCATGGTCTCTGCTAAAGGGGTTTCCACAACTCAGTTAGAGTACCCTTGTCAGCAAAACCAAAATCAGTAAATGTGAGCAGTTCCTTAATCCTTCATTCCAGGCTGGAGAGAACATCACCACATCTTTTAGAATGCCCTCTGGCAGATTTATCTATTTGTTTCTATTTTTAAGCAGTGCAGAGGAATGATCTAAAGGACCTTTTTGGGAGCATTGTCTGGTCAAGTGACTTGCTATGAATCATACAGTAGACAGAGTCTGAGGAAATTAAAAGCTGTAGAATAGGAAGAAGCTGAATGACAACTCATATTCTTAATCCTCTAAGCTAACTGCCAGATCACGGCCACACAACTACTGAACCACACCAAACCTATTATTTCTTATTTTGGCTAAATTGTTGTATTTGGTTGTTTATTGCTAACTCATTCTTTTTTAGGTTTTTGAAATTATTACATGATGCTTTCATTTCTACATTGTTAATGTCTGCTTTCTTATAGCTACTAGTGAATTTCTCCCATATGCAGAAATTCCTGTTCCTCTCAAAAATTTGCTTTTTACACCAAAATGTCTATTCTCAGATCACTTTAGGGCTCAGAGATGGGATTGAATGGTTTTGTTGGTGGCACTGTGTGAATTCTGTTGCAAACAAGGAATTTCAATCATTTTGTTAATGCCAATTTCCAAAAGCAGACATGGTTAAAGTTAATAAAGTATAGGATAGATAACAGGAATGCTAACTAATACATTTTTATAGCTCTGCTTCGCTATAAATGAGCAGCCTCAGAACAAATGTTTTCCTACAAATCTGTCTAGTCTTCTTTATAGTAATTTATCAAAAAATATTTGGGCCCACACTTGGAACTGTGGTGGGGGAAACTGCATTTATTAAAATGGAGCCTGACTGCTTTAGCCACATTTCTGTGGAAGTAACAACACAGAAAACATTGTAGAGCCTTCAAAGCAAGCTAAAAGAGTACATATTCATTTGTTTGTGAACTTGTTACAGGGACACACTAGATAGATTATAACAAGAAAGCACACCCTCAGGTTTATCAATTGCTCTAGAAAAATAATGTTATTGTGTATAATATACAAAACACAATAGCCACTGTAAGTACCTCATACTTATTCCAGTTGTATGTGCATAGGTTGTATGAACTGTAACAGAATATCACTTACGTATGATTGTATATGCAGCCATTCTCGCAATCTGCACCTGAATGACTCATGTTTAATTTGTTATATATAGTAATGCACTGTATAGTTCTGTTATTATTCTTCAATGGATATGCCGCGGTGGTATGGCGGTAGCGTTACCTCACAGCAAGTGGTTCTCCCATTCGATTCTTGGCTTGGCTAGGGAGTGCCTTCTGTGTGGAGTCTGCATGTCCTCCCCGCGGTTGGGTAGCATTCGAAAGACATGCGTGTGTAAATGGGCGTGCCTTCGTTGAAGGTTGGGCATCGAGCTGGCACCTTGGCTTTTCGTAAAAATCTACTGGCAATCATTAGCAGACCGGAATTCCGCTGTGGTGACCCCTTGCCAGGAAAAAGCAGAAAGACAAACAACAACTGCGTATCTGAATATTATTGTTCATTTTATTCTCTTTCTTAGGACCCAGGACATGGTTGAAAAGGGTCTGTTGGCCAATCTACTTACACGGTAGATAGACAGAGAGATAGATGAGGTAATAAACAATCATGGTCTGATACTAAATGCCAAAAATGCATTACTGTATCCTTTGGAAAGTCAGCTACCCCAGGGAGCTACCACATTGACAATATGCCTCTATAAGTTAACCCAGTTGTTCAGGATTTGGGAATTATGTGGACAGTGACCTAACTTTTGACCAACATGCGTCTATTGTTGTAAGAAAGCCCTTCTATATTGCAGAGCTTATAAACAAAGGGATTGTGTCTAGATCTAGAGATGTCATTGTTCCCCTTTACACAGCCCTCATTAGGCCAGTCATTGAATATAATGCCCCATTTGGCATGTATTTGTCCAGACACATGCAACAATTGGATGCCCACACAGATACCCTACTAAAAGGGTAGAAGGCCTAAACAACATGTCCTACATGGATGGAATCAAAGCTTTGTAACTATACTCAGTATCCTACAAACAGCTAAGAAGAAACCTGTGTCGGACATAAAAGGCATCTTCTAACCTACTACTGACGGATTTACTGCACATCAGCAAGTCAAATGGCATGAGAAAAGCTCAGTCTTTGGATCTAAACATTTTCTGCAATATCAATAGAATGGTTTGGAGGGACAGGTATATTTCACAGAGGATACTGCTGCTATGGAACAGACTCCCCATCCACATAAAACAAAGTTCACCCCTGTCCATTTTCAAGTGCAGCTTAGCTCTATGGATTGGAAATAAATAAATTACCACATGATTACCCCCTGAAGCTCCTAAATGCTTTTTCCCATGCATGAGTCCCCTAAAACTATCTATGGTATGATCCCAGTGACTCTTTTTAGGGATAATATACAATTATCAACCATGGGATGGGTAAGGCCAATCTATAACTAAATGGGAGAGGTTATTTCAAGAACAAAAAAAGGAAATTGGCTAGGCTTAAAACTGTCCACAAGGGCAAATAGACTAGTGAACCTGTGAACCTATAAAAAATAAGCATGGCTTAGGTTCAAAACTATTTTTAAGTTATTCAAGTGTCAGGTCTAGGATTTTACATTCTTTGTTGCATAAATGTTCTCAGAAAAAATAAACAATCTTAATCTCAGTATTTATTAAGAAAATTAAATGATGAGAAAATAGTTGTCAAAACTTGCAAGACTCTGAGATGTATGGAAAGCCCTGAACTGTGAGAAGCAAGTTTTTCATCAAAATGGAAAGAAAAAAGCTTTTATTCAAATTCTGATTAAATATTTTAAGTTGTGCTTATAGTGACCTGTGTGGTGATAATTTTTGTACTTTTCTGTCTTTTTCCATGTTTTAGCCCACAAAAGCTATCTGTTTGCATTTTTTAGTTTCTTCTGAGACCTTAGTCTTATAGCTTCATTTGCAGTTGTTCGAAGATTGGGTTTCGACATTACTCTGCACTTGTATTGTCATAAGCAGAATTAATTGTAGAAGTTAGCCGTTTGTATTTTGAACCCTGCCTGGGGCCTTAGTCATGCAAATTCAAATTATGGCAGAACTGTGGACTACAGTTACTTATTACTGTATTTTTCCATTAACAGTGTTTCTGGTAATTTCTGCATAGCTTACTGCTATAGGCTGTGGTAGAATTGCAGTAGTGAGAGTATTATGAATTCTGCTGCAGGATTGAGGCTTTAGTGCTTTTAAAGCTGTTTATATTCCAGTTTTGCTGTTGAGTCTTATGTTCTGCTTACCATAAACCTGCTTAAAGTTGCATCCATTTAGTATTACATAGCCTAGTCCATTGCCTTTGTGTTCCCCTGTTCTTTCTGTTTGCCCCCCCCCCCATGAGACATTAAGTTAAGGTTTCTGAACTTTGCCTCTATCTGGGGTCAAAGACCTATAGCTCAGAATCATAAAATTGAACTATAATATTGTCTTTAATTGATTAGATCTGTATTTACCTAGCCTTCTTCTTGCAGCTTGAATTTATTTCCCAACCCCAATTATTTTCCTGTTATGATTTTTAAAGGGTGCATCTCTTGCCTCCTCCATTATGGTAATCTGACTTTAAAAGTCCCTCCCTCCTCTCTTTCATTGCTATTGTCTGCAGTATAATCTATTTAAATATTTAAGTACTTTTCCCATCCATTATTTTCTCTAGATCCATAATACTGAATACCCACCCAGCAAACCAGTATTGCTCTTGAGTAAACTTCTTTTACTACAAATTGTCTCCTGCTCATTTTCCCAGAGCTCCCATCTTCTTGCCACCCTTGTCACACTCTTGAGAGGGTTTTGTTTCATCTTTGGCAGATAAGAGATTTATTTTATTATTTTGCACTTCACGTAACTGTTTTAGAGTGCTACTGCTTTATTTTTGCTTTATTTGTTGATTTGGTACTTTAAATAATTTTAAAGGTCCCAACTACTTGAACTTACCTTGTCCAGGTAGTTTAAGTTGTTTTCTGGTAGCATTACACCATCAAGTAACGTCTTTTGTTTTCACATTAAGAGGACTGAGATAGTCCATCTAGTGGCAGTAGGTGGTGGCCTGGTCTCTTTCATTTGGGAAACACACACGAAAGTGGTGGCCTGGTCTCTCTCATTTGGGAAACACACGAAAGCAATAAGTATAGTTGTTTTTATTTCCCAGAGGAATTAGAAGACATTTTCCAGTGCTCTTTACAGGCACAGACAACTAGAAACCAAATTTTCCCCAGACCACCACCTCTGAAATTGCACCAGTAGTGAATGTACAGAGTAGCTATTTTGCAAGTTGCATAGTACAGAGCAGCTTGTTTGCATGTTGAGAAGCACTTCCCCTTGAATTTAGTATTACATAGCCTAGTCTCATCTTGTCTTTAGCCCCAAAAGCACCCTTAGCCAGCCCACTACTAAGCCCTCATGCATCGCTCCCTTGTAGCTCACCTGACATCATGGATATGCACTTTCCCAATTACTCTGCAGCCAGTTTGGTGGATATGGGTATACTGAAACAAAGTAGCAATGTCCACTGACAACTATTTACTCCTCAGAAAAACAAATTCAGTAGGCAAGAGATTTACATACACAATGTCACTGGAGACAAACCTCTTGTGTACAGACACAACAGCAATCTGGTTGTCAGAAATGCACACATTACACCCACCGCACATAGTAAGCACCCCAAAAATAGACCAACCTACACTGAGGCACTTAAATGCAATCTTCCCAAACCCCAAAGACCTCCTAGACATTCCACCTACAAAAATTATCCTCAGCAAGCCTGAAAGCTCTCAACAGAAACACCAGCTAACACTGTACATGCAGCCACACCCAATGGAGCCTCGACTACCAAGCACAAAAGCTAAGTCAAGGACTCTAGTCACAAGGGACTCCAGAGCATGTCATGTAACTGCTATGTGTGTACCCAGCTGGTTTCTACTTAACATTCAGAAATATTCCACATTCACCAAGGATGATGCCACAATATGAACAGAAGATGATACACTTTAATTATTGGCTTGGTTTTTGGTGCCATTCTAGGGGGATAGAATATCTGTCAGCACTAGAGGACATAGTTAACAAACCACAATGCTTTTCCAATGAAGGTCTGCACCTGTCCCTTTAAGGCTTTTGAATATTGGCTAAAACACTGTCCTCCCCATAAAGCTTTTTTTAGGCAAAAGTGTTACTACTCAGTGCTAAGAGTCTGAGGGGGATGCTCAACTCCATCCAAGCTCTCATCACCTTGGAGAATACATACATTTGTGCAGTTAGAGAGACATGATTTCAAGCTACAGAGCATACCTCAGCGGTACAAGGCTTCAGTGCATTCCACACAATTAGACCAGCAACTGCCCAGACAGAGACTAAAGGAGGAAGTGTCTCAATCTACATCAGTAACAAGCATACCTCTAGGTTGGTTAAACAGGAGGCTACACTGGAGTTCCTCCACATCCAGATTACCCTAGACAAAGTCCCATACCATATCCTAGCAAGCTATAGTTCATCCTCTATGTCTCATGAAACCCATAGCTCATACTTAGACCGACTGGAAACACTCACCATTCAACCAAATACCATACTCACAGGGGACTTTAATTACTCCTCTACAAACTGGGAATTCTGCTTGTCTGCAAATTTGCAGGCACAGAGATTCCAGACTTTGTGAGCACAAACACCCTAGACCAGTTAGTGCAGAAGCCTACTACAGGTACAAACATATTGAACAGAGTACTCAGAAATATAGCAGAATGCTCCACCCCCTTCCCCCAGTGCTGTGTCCTCTCTGGTAAGGTCAAAGCACAAAACAGTTTCCTTTGAAATAAGAATAATTTCGGTAAGCCCAGCAAACCATGTAACAGGATCTACTCCAAGGCAAACTACATTTTATTAAGTGATAACCTATCAAACTTTCATGCCACTTTAAACCCAGATAATGCAACAGCCTATTATTCACAGAAGTTCTGTACATCCCTGTCAGTGACTGCCTAGAGGCTGTTGTGCCTACCATAAGCAAGGCCAAAACTAACTTTAAAAACAAACCATTCTGTTGGAATCCAAAATTAAACAGTTGTACAACAAAAGAAAAAACGTATAGCTAAATTAGAAAGTGTAATACAAAAAGTAGAGATATAGACTCTTAACAAAGCAAACTTTGGGGTAACAATAGCATCCCATGCCAAGGACAACCATAAGGCCTTTTGTAGCTATGTCTAAAACCTTAAAGGCAACACACAGCAGTGTGTCAACCTGGGGGTAAGCAGAGCCATGCTCATGGAAGTGGGACATAGAGCAAATCTTCTGGCTGACAAATTCAGCTCCAACTTTACCCCCTTCTCACCACCAGACATCCCTCAGGAAATACCATCTAAAAATATCCCTCTAAGTACCAAGTAGGAGGCAGGTCACAGATGTACTCTCTAAGGCCAAGAATATAAATTCAGTGGGCACAGATAATATCCCATGATGCCTCCTAAATAGCTTGAACTATGAGCTATCAAGGCCACTGGTGTCACTTTTCAACCATAGCCTTCACACAGGCTTTGTACCATTCAAATGGAAGACTACAGTGCTCATCCCTCTCCACAAGGCTGGACCATCAAATGATCCCAGAAAGTACAGACCCATTCATCTGACTAGTCTCATATTCATGATAAAACAAATAGAAAGAATTATCATGAAAATGATTAACAATGACACAGGAGCCCTTCAGGCACTAGACCCAACCAAGTTTGGTTTCATGAAAGGGAGGTTATGCCTACTGAACTTGGTGGACCTCTATGAGAAGGCAATAAAGGCAATGGATGAGGGCAAAATGGTGCACATTGCCTACCTTAACCTAGCTAAGGCATTTGAAACAATATACCACTCTGGCATTATAAACAAACTCAAAGAAATAAGCATAAACTCCTATGCAACTCTCGATTGCCAGTGGGCTTACAGGCATGTTCCCAGGAAGTTTTGATTGGAGAGACCCCCTCCTTGAAGTGGCTTATCACCAGTGGAGTCCAACAGGGCTCTGTGCTTGGTCTGCTCCTCTTTGGCATCTATTTTTCATAAGTCAAAGCCAATGTCAAGTGCCAGTGGCTTACTGAGTTTGTCAATGACTGCAAGCCAGGAGCAATCTTAGAAACCTCCCAAGACACTAACATCTTACAGGAAAGTCTAATACAGACAAATGTTTGGTGTCAAAGCCATGGCTTAAAACTCAGTGTCAAGAAATGCATAGGAGTACCGTTTGGGAAGTCAGTCACCCAGGGAAATTACCTCACTGATAAAAAAAACCCGTAAAAGTAGACACAGTAGTCAGGGATTTGGTGACTCTTGTAGACGGTAACCTGACTTTCAAGCAACGTGTGCCTGAGGTTGTAAGAAAAATCATTTGATGTTACTCAACTTATAAGTAAGGGCATAGCATTTAGGTGCAAAGAAGTCATTGTGTCACTGTACGCAGCCCTCATAAAACCCATTATTGATTTTAATACTCTCTTCTGTATGTACCTGACTAGGCAAATGCAATAAATGGGACATCCACAGAGGTTCTACACAAAAAGAATACACAGTGTAAACAAAATATCCTATGCAGATTACCTCAAAGCTCTGTCACTCTATTCTGTTGCCTACAGATTGATGAAAGATGATTTATGCTTGGCTTACAAGGCATCATTTGACTCCATTCTGATGGACCTTTTCCATATCCACAAAATGGACAACACTAGAAGTACTAGAGTCAAGGGAACTTTGCTTGTGACTTAAATAGGACATTCTGGAGAGATAGGTACCTATCTTAGAGAATCCCTATTCTCTGCAATAGGATTCCCATCCATGTGAAGCAGAGTCCTTCCCTAACCCTTTCAAGCCTAACCTGGACCACTGGACAGGAAATCGGAAATTTACCTCTGGTCCAACACCTATGTCACTGATGGAGAGAGGCATACATTAAATCATACCCCAACATACACCCCTTAAAATAACCTCTAAGGCACAGTAACTCATGAGATGCATTTGGGTTGCATGGCTAGACTTATAAACGCCCCAGTGGTCATTAGCTTAGTATACAACTATGAACCTAAAAAAGGATAGGTAGCTGGTGACAGATATGAATCTAATCAGTAACTATTGATTTAACAGTTATTTCAGTCAGTTATCCAACTTTGTTCAGTAACATGGGTTAGTATCCTTATCTGACAAAGTATATTGATAAGACTTTATATATCATGTTTCCTTTTTTTGTAAAGACCAAAAAGAAATGTCAATAACCTTGTATTCACCTGTTCCTTATTGCCTATCCTCCAGCCATTTTGTAAAATTACACTAATTTAGGCCTTTGTTAGGTGGCTATCTTTCCTGTCTATATGCCTCAATGGTTGTTCATTTCTCTTTAACCATTAAGGCCATGCAATATTCGAACCATAATTAGTTGTATTTCCTTTTATTTGATTCAGTTATTCATGCTGTATTCCCATTGTTTAGACACATATTTCCTTGCCTATTAGTGCTTTTCTGAAGCCATTTCCCAGTTTTTTTTTGTTATAAAATCCTCTATTGAATTAGCTTTCTGTAGGTCTATTATCACAAGCTATTGACAGAAATAGTGCATGGATTTTAGGTATACAAACTGTGCTGTATACAACAAACCACTGTGATATTTATAGAACTTTAAGTGAAACATTAAGTTAGACATAACAAAAGGGGATCATATGAAAACATACAGACTTTCCTTTGAGAGATCACTTCCTTTATACAATTAGTAGAGAGGAGAGAATGAATTTGTTAATAGGAAAGTGATGGATAATGAATAGATTTATAGTGCCAAACATAGTGATACAATTCAAGGAGGCATGGGGCATACGTTATTTCTTATGCCAGGTGTGGTAAAAGGAAAATAAATCGGCTTCTTTTTTTTTAAGTAGGATCTATAGCTTGTTCAGAAGGAATAAAAATGAGCAGATTAGCTTCATCAAGTATTTCCAATCAAAATCTATATTTTCTATATTTTTAAAATGAGTAATGGTCGATTTATGAATTGTGTGCCAGTGATAGGAATGAAAAATTACAGTGTGTTCTTGGCACACTAAATATAGATAAATAAGCTAAAAAGTGTGACTGATTTCATTTAAAAGATTATGAGAGCTGTCACAATGCAATAAAACTACAATTCTGTTTCTGTGTCTACTGAGCAAATTAAGTGACAATTAAAAATGTGGCATGAAAAGCAACAAAGCATTTTGACTGTTCTTGATGGTGTGTAGCAGGGAAATTGATCCTCTCTAACAATTTATGAGTTAAAACTTTCTTTTCTTGAACCAGGTCTTTTCAGTCATACTATTTAAAAGATTAGTGTACAAATGTGGGCCATGAGAGCAAGTCAGAGAACAATGCTTCACTTTCCACATGTAGAAGTTTTGACCTTCAGCCTGGGATATTTTGAACATTTTTGTCAGCCACAGCATGTTAACTACTGGTGAGCACGAAGACAAAGATTACACAGAAAGTTTAGAGCTTTGTCCAATACTCATCCTCCTGCTTAGCACGCTGTGCTGCTAAATCAGTTAATCTGATATTTGAGAGCTATAAAAAAAAAAAGATTTCTTAAGTCATGGCTTTTATGCTATTTCCAGCACAAGATGTGTAATGAAAACAAATACATACTGTTTTATTGTTATATCATGTATAGCTCTCAACCAATCAGGGACACAGTCAGGGATAATTGTAAGATATTAGTACTATTAACTTGAGACATTGACAGAATAAGAGAATGTGAATTAATATATAGTTTCTGAAGTAAAATAAGTCTGCAATTCTAATTATTGCCATTACTTATTACTAGCCAGTTTTCTAGTTTCAGCACTCAATTCTGTTTCTTTGATCTCAGCACTTGTTCAGAAAAAAAAAAAAAAACTTTCATCTGCTTTTACTGTACTTGTGTTTCTACCTACTTTTTTTTACTTTTGCATCATCTTAAAAGTACTCAATTGTATTTATTACTCCTTGGTGTAACTCATTCTAAGCCTTCTGGTTTAAACACTTGGGCTTCGGACCGGTTGTTTTGCACTGAGAGGGTTTGTGGTCTGCACTGTAGTGGCAGAACAGGTAGCTTACATCCTTCTAGGTTGGGAACTGCTGATTGAGGGCTCAGTGTCTGTTATTCTAAAAGTGTATTAATTCTGGTTTAAGCACTTGGGCTTTCAGGCCAGTTATTTTACATTAAGAGGGTTCGTGGTCTGCACTCTTGTGGGAGGAGAAGCTGGACTCTGCCCTTCTGAGCTGGGAATTTCTGATTGAAGGCTTATAGTGCATGCATATCTGAACTGCTTCTTACTGAAGTTGGTGCGCCTTGTTTGCTGTGGCATAGACTGGATAAGGGCCTGCTGGATCTAGCTTTGTTTGTGTAACTTGAGCACTAATCCAGGCATTTTCTAAAGTATTCAATTGTATTTATTACTGCTTGGTAGTAACTTGATTAAAGTTTAGCTGTCATTCTAAGTCTTTTGGATTAAGGACTTGGGCTTCAGACCAGTTGTTTTACATTAGGAAGGTTTGTAGCATGCACTGTGGTGGCAGGACAGGTAGCTTTCATCCTTCTAAGTTGGGAACTGCTGATTGAGAGCCCAGTGTCTGTTATTCTTAAAGTGCATTAGTTCTGGTTTAAGCACTTGGGCTTCAGGCCAGTTATTTTACATTAAGAAGGTTTGTGGTCTGCACTCTTGTGGGAGAAGAGGCTGGACTCTGCCCTTCTGAGCTGGGAATTTCTGGTTAAAGGTTTATAGTGCCTGAATATTTGAACTGCATCTTACTGAAATTGGTACACCTTGCTTGCTGTAGCATAGACTAGATCCAGGCCTGCTGAATCTAGCTTTGTTTATATGCTTGTTGTTTGTTTGCTTGTTATTTGCCTGGAACGCTAATTCCACCTAATCGGCTTCTCAGCTTCTGTGGATCACTAGTGATATCTGCATTGCTTACTGTACTTATTTCCTTGTTTCACTTGAAAGAAAGTTACTGTTTGTCGTTTTTGCATTTAAGTTACCTGTAACACATTGCACTTAAGTTACCTGGCACTTGCTCATAAAGCAATTATATAAGTCAGCACTAAAAATTAAAAGCACTACACCCTCACTCCCCACTGGCCCTGGTTTTCAATTATTAAGGAATTCCCAATATTATTCTAGCATGTCCAAAGGTCAGTTGTCAATCTCCTCTCCGGTCCAGCTGGTGAATCTGGGAATCTTGTGGCAATGTTACAACTGCCTCATGTACACAGACAACCCTCTCCTCCTCTCAACAAATTCCAACACATGTGAGAGATGCAACCATATAGCCAAACTGGAGGCTAAGCTCTCTCAACTCAGTACTGGCATAACCAGTCAGGAGGAGAAGGAAACCACACTCACTACAATTCCAGTCTCACATAGACCTACCACGACAGCACACCAAACACATAATCACACAAAAACATACTCGGAGGCTCTAAATAAAGATCTGCCGAAGCAGCAGAGACCTCCAAAGCAGACACCCATGCAGCCGCTACCCCAAAACAAAACACGTGCAACACATATCTCACAAAGCCAGTGTGCCAAACAGTCACAGCCCTTAAGACTAAACAACACACCTGGTACACTTGTTATAGGTGACTCTATCGTCAGGCACACTGACGTCCCACTCACCAGGCTGAACAAGGAGAGGGTCACGGTGAGCAGCCTGTCGGGTGCTAGGATCCGCCACATAACACAAGCACTCAGGTCACTCCAAGGCAAGTACAAATATGACTCAGTCATTGTCCATGCTTGTGTGAATGACCTGAGACGTACCTCCCTGGACTACATGAAAAGAGACATAAAGGAGCTCTCTGAGCATGTAGCCCAGGCCGGTATGACCCTGACCTTGAGTAGCATCTTACCCTCACCAAGAATGATGCCACAATATGAAGACAAGATGATCAATTTCAACAATTGGCTTAAGTACTGGTGTCATTCAAAGGGGATCCAATGCCTGTCAGTTTAGGATGATATGCTCGACAAGCCACGATGCTTCGCTAGGGACGGCTTGCACCTGTCACCCCTGGGCTTTCGGATATTGGCAAAGGCTCTTGCTACCCCATAGTGCTTTTTAGGCAAGGCTCAAAGACAAACCCACCTCCATAGGTATCACAAGGGATAAGAAACTAAGAGTAATGCTACTCAATGCCAGAAGTCTAAACCTCAAGATGCACGCTTTCGAAACTCTCCTTAGCATGGAGAACATCGATATCTGTGCAGTAACAGAAACCTGGTTCAGGGCTCCGAGAGCACCCCAGCACTACCAGGTTATACCTCATACCATGCTTTTCGCCCCAAAACTTGGACCGAACCACAAAAGGAGGGAGTATCGATATTCATCAAAGATACCCACACCTCCAGGTTGGTGGCAAAGCACGAAGCATCAGAGACTATCCATGTGCAACTAACAGTGGGTAAAACTGCCTTCCAGTTTATAGCCTGCTACAGACCACCCTCCCAAACCCAGGAACCCCACTCGGCCTTCCTGAGAACACTGGAAAATATGAAGGTCTCTCCAAACACCATTATATTGGGCGACTTCAACTACCCAAACATAGACTGGGAGCATTACTCTAGCTCCAACACCCTAGCCCAAAGGTTCCTAGAATTTATAAACTCAAATGCTATGGAACAACTTGTTACCACTCCCACAAGAGGGAAAACATACTGGACCTGATCATCACCAACATGGGGACTCTATGCTCCAGACCAGAAGTGTATCCCTCACTGGTAAGATCAGACCATAAACTAATCTCACTGGATATTCACATCCCGACCCCACCCCTGCCCAGAAAACCACAGTGAAAAACTTCTCTAAAGCAAATTTTACACTCCTCAAAACTGAGGTGGAATCTTTCAAAGCCCGGGCCTGTGGAAAATACGCCCAGACCGCAGAATCCTTTATAAACGCATTCTATGAACACCTTCAGGAATGCATGAATCATCGATCCCAAATAAAACCAAGACCCAATCCTCCAAAGGCAGGCGTCCTGTCTGGTGGACCCCAGCCATAAACAAACTATACAATAGAAGGAGGAAGCTACTAAATGATAAAGCAAAATCCCAAAAGGGAAGGCATCACTGATCAGTATTAGCAAAAACTATGGGCACACATAAAATTGTCTAAGGCCAGCTTGAGAGAAAAATTGCACAGGACACTAAGGATAATCACAAGGCTTTCTTTAGTTATGTTAGGAACCTGGGTGGTAATTCCCAGATATGCTCAGAATTAGTCCAAAATGACAAAAATACACGAACCCACAGACATTGCCAACATCCTAGCTGACAGGTTCAGCGCAAACTTCTCCCCTCCCCACCAAAGGGCAAATATCTATCCCAGCAGAGTGCTGCCCCTGACATCTCAGATGCTCAGGTAAGAGCCGCCCTCTCCAAAGCAAAAACACAGCATCAATGGGACCAGATGGTGTCCCGGGCTCGTCCTACATGAACTCAAAGAAGAGCTAAACCCAAACATAAAACTACTGTTCAATCTCAGCCTTACTACAGGATATGTGCCCAAAGAGTGGCGTACAGCAACAGTGGTCCCTCTCCATAAAGGTGGTGCCTCAACGGATCCTGGAAACTATCGCCCCATAAGCCTGACTAGCTTGGTCTGCAAAGCTATGGAAAGGATCATCATGGACCTCATAAATAAAGATATTGGGGACCTACAAACACTGGATCCTACCCAGTTCGGCTTTGTTAAGGGCAGATCCTGCCTCTTAAACCTGGTTGATTTCTTTGAAACAGTCACCAAGGCCATTGGCGAGGGAAGGTGGTCCACACAGCCTACCTGGACCTCGCAAAAGCCTTCGATACAATACCCCACTCGGGCATTATAGATAAGCTCACCAGCTTAAATATAAACCCTATGTCACTAGATGGATTGCAAACTGGCTCAAGGACAGAACCCACATGGTTAGAATTGCTGGAGCCATGTCAGACTCCAAACCAGTTACAAGTGGTGTCCCACAAGGCTCAGTCCTGGGATCTCTCTTGTTCGGTATATATTTCTCGGAGGTACAGGCCAACACGGAAGGACTGTGGCTGACCAAGTTCGCAGATGACTGCAAACTGGGCCATAACCGACTCTCCAGCCGACACAAGCATCCTCCAAAAGGGCCTCATAGAAACAGACAACTGGTGCCAGAGCCATGGCCTCAAGCTAAATGCCAAAAGTGTATAGTCATCCCCTTTGGCAAAACAAAGTGCCCACAAATTACCACATAGGTGGAAATCCATTAAGTACAGAAGAAGTAATTAGGGACCTGGGGACCCAAGTTGATAGCAATCTCTCATTTGACAACCACATGGCCAAAGTGGTTAGAAAAACATTTTATATAGCCCACCTAATCATAAAGGGATTCACATCTAGATCAGGGGAGGTCATCGTGCCTCTTTACTCATCCCTCATCAGGCCCATAATTGAGTACAATGCCCCTTTTGGGATGTACCTTACCAGACACCTGCAGCAACTGGAAAGACCCCAAAAGTACCTCACCAAGAGGATCAAAGGGCTCAAACAGATGCCATATGCTGCCCGGTTAAAGAAACTCCAGCTCTACTCAGTGGCATACCGCCTGTTCAGAGGCGATCTGTGCCTGACGTATAAAGCCATGTCCAACCCGTAATTAATGGACATGCTGCACCTCAGAAAATCCAAATCCCATCGAGCTACGCTCGAGAGACTTGAACCTCAGCACTGAAATAAATAGGACATGCTGGAGGGACAGATTCATAACCCAGAGGCTCCCTTCACTCTGGAATAAAATCCCAGTCCAGGTTAGGCAGAGTCCCTCATTGACTCTCTTCAAGAGGAATCTTGATGAGTGGATGGGAGATCGTAGGTTTACCCCGGGTATCACTTCTGTGTCACTGTTAGATAGAGGTACAGTATACTAACCTCGAAAAAGGGCATAGCAAAATAAATTTAAAATGGGTGGCGAAAGCCAAACACATTCTGGCTAGGCTTATAAATGCCCTAGGGCAGATAGCCTAGTATGAACCTGTGAACCTATGAACCTATGAAGTTCAATTAACCACATGTTCTCTAAAAGTCACCAGTGATAGTAGGGATTAGGAGGGTCAGAGCTAAAATATGAGTGAAAATCAGGGACGTCCCTAAAAATGGGGGACAGTTGAGAGATATGAATTAGCATGGTAATAGGCATTCTTTAGTGAATTACCAGTTTGAACCTGAAACTTGTCAATATTGATCAGTGCACTACCCTGGTAAACAAATTTAAATAAATAAATACATTGTTACATTTTGTTTTGTTAACTGATAAAAATGTTTGAGGAGTATGTACATCTCTAGATGATTTATAGCGTCTTCCTTGTTTGCAGTATATCATCATGATTTATAGATTAAACAAATGTAAATCACTCAGTCTCAACTGCGCATGATTACAATTGCCATTAATTATGAAATGGCCATGATCTGATTTGAAATTATCACATGTCAAATCACAGCATGTTCAGACAAAAACAGGCACTTAACAGCATGCTGTACATGTGCTAAACCATCTTTTAAGATCCAGTACACTAAATCATTTCATGTTGTTACATTTCAGATCTGTTTACTGACTTACAGTTAAGATAACCACCTGGGAGTCCTACATACCACCAACTTAGTGTAGGTAGTAAATGACTTATTCTATTACTAGACAGTTGTGAGGTGTTTTTATTTATTTAGTCACAGTCCCACATATCCATCAGATCTCCTCTTAGCCACCTTATAGAGCCATTTATTCCTCTTTGGAGAAAGTGCCAGGCCCATTTTTTTCACCATCAGGGCGAGACCTCGTCAGGGAAAGAGCCCATTAGACCCATCTGTTTCCCATCATTATGGAAATTGTTTAGTTCTAACAATAGCCTGACTGCACATTTGTTCTTCTTAGAGGTAAAACTTGGATGCTAACAGTGGACCATAGAACACTGTGTATTGGGGTGGGGGGGTTTATTGTTTATGTACCTAACTCTTCTCCCCTTATTGCTGTAACTTCTGTAAAATCTACAGTACACATAATGATTCTGCACATGACACGTTTCTGAGCTATACATGGCAAACCATCGTGAAGTGCAGTTGTCACCCCAGCCCTTGCTGCCGCATGTTATGGTAACACACTTGTAGGTGTAGGCATTGCAGTCATTCAGCATGCTGCCCCATGGCATAATCACACACCTGGAGGTGTTGGCACTGCAGTCATTCATCATGCTGCTGCCCCATGACATGATCACACACCTGGAGGTATTGGCACTGCAGTAGATCAGAATGCTACTGCTGCATGGCATAATTACACACATGTAAGTTGTTACTACAGTCATTCAGCATGCTGCTGCTTGGCATACTCACACGCCTGTATGTGTTGGCACTGCAGTTGTGCAGCATGCTGCTGCTACATGGCATAATCACATACATGTAACAGTTGTCTCTGAAGTCAATCAGCCTGCTGCTGCATGGCATAATCACGCACCTGGAGGTGTTGGCACTGCAGTCATTTAGCATGCTGCTGCATGGCATACTCACACTCCTCTGTGTTGTCACTGCAGTCATTTAGCATGCAGCTGTGTGGCATACTCACACTTCTTTGTGTTGACACTGCCATCATTTAGCATGCTGCTGCGTGACATACTCACACACCTGTAGGTGTTGGCACTGCCATCATTTAGCATGCTACTGCGTGGCATACTCACACACCTGTAGGTGTTGGCACTGCCATCATTTAGCATACTGCTGCGTGGCATACTCACACTTCTCTTTGTGTTGACACTGCCATCATTTAGGATGCTGCTGTGTGGCATACTCATATACTCCTCTGTGTTGGCACTTCCATCATTTAGCATGCTGCTGTGTGGCATACTCACACTCCTCTTTGTGTTGGCACTGCAGTCAGTCAGCATGCTACCTAAGGCATACTCACTTGCCTGTAGGTGTTAGCACTGCAGTGTATCACACCATATCTCCCCCTCTCCCAGGATAGGTGAGCCAGCATTTGCTGTCTATCCCACCCTCCTGTAGTCAACTTATTCACTATCCAAGCTACTAGTCAAACGCAGGTGATCTAAGCCATAGTCAAGGGTATTTCCCTATCACAATGAAACTGGGGCTAACATCTATGAGGTTTTATGTTGTCACTTATTTTGTTTCTTATCAGATGATGATGTTTTCCATTTCCATAGACTATTTTTGGCCAATGAGAAAATGCAAAAGCAAATATCTCAGAAACTGCACAATGCATAACACTGAATTATTGCACAAATGCAGATTATATAGGCTGGCTAACAATGTTCTTTGCTTTATGTGAAATGTATAATGACCCCAAAAACTTGTTTTTTGGGATTGGTGATATTAGGCACATGGACTAAGACCTCCCCCACCGCAACACACACACCTTAAACCACTATGCTGCTAATATTACAGTGGCAGGCTGTGCAAGAACACCTCATAGCCCCTTTGCAGAACTCTCTGGGGTGAGTCATAGGATGTTTGTTATTGTGCTTCTTATATCACGTGTACCACACATTACATGTTCTTAAACAGATAGCAGTTTGTCTTCAGATCAATACTTTAATACAGTAATCATAGCATCATCTTTTAACAAGTGTACTTGGTGAGTAGGTCAACCTTTTACTTTGCACATGCATCAAACAATGTAATTTTATAAGGTAATTGGTAGGATAAGGTATTTTATGTTGAATTATAAAAGTTTATAATGCAATACACTTAACATTCTTTGGCTACTGCAGATAATTGAAATCAGTCTACGTTTTACAGTAGCAGCACAGCTCACTTGAATTGTATACTTTCACTTTCATAAAACATACTAGTATTGGACTGTGCACTTACTCTAACTGGAATTGCACGTGAGCGGAAGCAAGTAAATGCAGTTGATCTGGAGTATTAGGTACTGCAGTGTACTTTCTGGAGTCAGGTGGGACAAATGAGCAAACTGATGATAGGGGCCTAATGGCCAATGGGTGATTAAACAAAAATAAAAATAAACATAACTAAAAAATTCTGCACTGGGTTTTAAAAAAGATTTTGGCTGTGTGGTTTGTGAGCTAGTAAAAGCAGCAGAATAAATGCAGCCAATAAATTTCCTCAGTATGAAAGCTGGAATGACACACATCTTACCATGTAGTGTCATCATAGTGATAGGCTGTCCATCACGGACATTCTAATGATACTGATAGAATGCTGTAGCAGCTAAAACAAACAGTGCAGAAGACTAGAAAGCACTGGTTATTGTCCAAAACAGAGAATCTCAAAAACAAATGAAGATAAAGTAACAGGAGACTTGTTCAGAAGACACAAATCAACAATCCAAATGTATCTTTCCTCATCTGATTTCTTTGACAAAGAAGAGGCATCTGAGGTTAAATGGATGCAGTATGGATTACTGTAGACAGCTTTACAAAAAGCCAGCTTGATGAGTCCACCACAATGAATTTTACAGTTAATTGTGTTTAAGAATAATTAGTGTCAAGATACAAAACTTTATCTTGATAGTTGTTTTTGTTTCCCCAAAGTCAGTTAAGGTCTAGGTTGCTCTCCACAGAAAATTCTAAGTTTCTTCTTGTGCATCACAAAACACCTATCTAGACCATTTGAAAACACCTATCTAGACCATTTGACCAATATCTTGGATACTGACCTGAATTCAAGGAGTAGATTACTTGACTGTCTGGCTGTAGCTCTAGAAAACGTACTTTGTAGTGTAAATCTTCTTCCAGTATCATTACTCTAAAATAACAAAAATTTCCCGAACAAATTATGAAGATTACTTCTGTAGCCGTCAAAGAAGAGCTTCATTGTGCTTCTCTAAACTCAGCAAAATGTCTCCTCATAAGTTAAATAGACAGCATCTTAATCTAATGCACAGATTTGTCTTCTGACAATTGTAAATTCTCTCATTGCCCTCGTTTCTTTAACCTATTTGAGTAACACTTTATATCTTACTATTTTATTTTAACCGTATAACACAATTATATTGGAACCAGGAAGGGTGTAAAAGTTATGAACTTCTTTCTTTTTTCTGCAATAGTAGTATTCACAGGGAATATTTTGTCAAGATATAAACATCAGAAATTTTACAAACAGTATACCCTTGAGATTTTTTTTTCTGAAATTCCCATCTTTTGGTAGTGTTTTCTTTTTCTTGTTATATATAAAGCTTATACTTTAGAGATATCACAAACTGAAAAACTTTAAGTGGGCTTACAATTTTAATTGTTTTGGGGCATGGGGATGTCTTCAAGGAAAAATCTATTACATTTTGAACTGAAATGGCACATTCTGGCATGTTTTAGAATGTTAAGTATGACATAATCAGTAAAGTGTAATACGATCCTGTCATCAACTTAAAATTTATTGACTCTGTAGTAGAAATACAACCTATTATTGGACATTAACAGAAATGTCATTTTACATAGCTGTTCTGCAAATCTTTAATTGGTTTACAATTTTTGTTACTTTTTGTTTAAATAAAAATCTAGATCTATGTAGGCTTGCTGGGTGTGGAATGCAATTTGAAGTTCTACATTCTGTTTCTGAACATTGGCATAAAATTCTGGATTCAGAAAGTTTCAGTATTTCATGGAATTAGCAGTTATTTTGCCCTCCCTTATATTGTAGTAGAAAAAGCTTAGCCATATTTGTCTCTGTCATCATGACAGTGTATTATGGATGTTACTAGTAACTGGTCTTGGTTACGCACTGTTGGCTTTGAATCGTCTCTCCCTTAACAAAATACATATTTTAGATATGTATTAATATGTTGTCTTTAAGTAGGTTTAATTTTTAGCACCCTCATAAATTGTTTAAGTTTCAGAATTGTTTGTATTTGTACATGGGTGTTGATACAAAACTCATACTGTAATGTTTTAAAGCGAGTCTGAAAGCAATGGAATTGGTTTAGTCATAAAAAAATCAAAACAAGATATTCCAACACTTTCTTCATAGCTACAGTTATTTAATTTTATTTCAGAAATGTGGCCAAAAGAACATGTTCATTAATAATGAGAAAATGTATGTATGTACATACTCACACACATGCAGATTTATATAATTGTTCTTTAGAAATATACAGTAGAATGTATAGGGTACAGAGTTCCATATTCATTGCAAATGCTTTGGACAACTGTTATACATAACCTCATAATGTAATAATTTACTGGGATGAAAACTAGAAAAAAAAAAAAGGATTGGGGAGATAAGCAATTGTTCACAGTATGTTTCAACAAAATACCTTAGTTCTGTATTCTTGAGTTACTTGATAAAAGCTCATCAGTGCCAGTGAGAATGTTTATAAATAAAGGTCATACTGTCCCGTATTTATCCTCATTATACACTCTCCAAATAATTCTCCATTTTGTTGCAACTGTCTGTTGTTTGCATTATTCTTTTACACACACCTGGTTAAAAGCTATTAATGAATACAAATTGCACAAATTGAGTAAACACTAGCCTGCATTCAAAATTAAAGCTACCTCATACTCACAATCCCCTTAAAAATGTGCATAAATAAAAAAGGAGAGGGGCAAACTCATTTCTAATACCACAAACCATCAAGAAAACAAATCAGAAAGGTACCACCACCCCCAACTAAGGAAACCACAGTAAAAAACTTTTCTAAAGCAAACTTCCCCTTACTTAAGACAGAGGTGGTAAGTTTCACAGCCCCCACGCTAAAGGATAACGCTGCGTAAGATGCAGAAACCTTTACAAATGCTCTCTATGAGCACCTACAAGGATGCATGGATCGTGCCATCCCTAACAAAGCCAAGACTCACTCCTGTAAGAGAAGGAAACCAGTTTGGTGGACCCCTACCATAAACAGGCTATACAATAGAAGGAGGAAACTAGTTCAGAAAGAAAGCAAATCCCAAGAAGGAAAGACATCCCTGATCAGTATCAGTAAGAAACTAAGGTCCCTCATGAAATCATCCAAGGCTAACTTCGAAAGAAAAACAGCCAGGGATTCAAAAGATACCCACAAAGCCTTCTTTAGCTATGTTAAGAATCTAAGTGGCAACTTGCAGATATGCACTGAACTAGTGCAAAATAGCACAAAATATACTGAACCAACGGATACTGCCAACATCCTGGCAGGTAGATTCAGTGCAAACTTCACCCCTACCCTCTCACCTCCAAAAGGACCCACACCAATACCGAAAAAGTGTAGTGTCCCAAAAATCACAGATGCACTGGTGAAAACAGCCCTTTCAAAAGCCAAAAACACAGCGTTAATGGGACCAGATGGTGTCCCAGGCTGCGTCTTGCACAAACTACAGAACGAACTAACCCCCCCACCTAAACACACTGTTCATCCTCAGCCTCTCCACAGGCTACATGCCCATAGAAAGGCATACGGCAACAGTTATTCCTCTCCACAAAGGAGGGGCCACAACTGACCCTGGTAACTATCACAATAGATAATTACAACAAAATGGATAATTATTTGGAGAGCGTATAATGAAGATAAATATGGGATAGTATGACCTTTATTTAAGCCTGACTAGCCCGGTCTGCAAGGCTATGGAGCACATCATTATGGAACTCATTAACAAAGACATTGGGAACCTCCAAACACTTGAACCGACCCAGTTTGGCTTTAAGGGCAGATCATGCCTACTAAACCTGGTTGACTTCTTTGAGACAGTCACCAAGGCCATAGACGAGGGAAAGGTGGTTCACACAGCCTACCTTGACCTCACCAAGGCTTTCAACACCATTCCCCACATTACAGAATATTACAGGTATTACAGAAAAACTCACCAGCCTGAACATAAATCCCTACATCATGAGATGGGTTGCCAACTGGCTTACAGACAGAACTCACACAGTAAGAATAGCGGGTTCCAGGTCTGACTGTAAATCAGTCACAAGTAGTGTCTTGCAAGGCTTGGACCTGGGACCCCTACTGCTCGGCATATGCTTCTCAGAAGTACAGACAAACACAGGAGGACTATGGCTAACCAAGTTCAACGATGACTGCAAACTGAGAGCCATAATTGACTCTCCAGCTGACACGGACATCCTCCAAAAGGGCCTTACTGAGACGGACACCTAGTGTCAAAGTCATGGCCTCAAGCTAAATGCCAAAAAATGCATAGTCATCCCATTTGGGAAAAACAAAACACCCATGAATTACCACATAGGCGGCAGCCCCCTTAATACAGAAGAGGTAATAAGAGATCTGGGAACCCAGGTAGATAGTAATCTCTCCTTTGACAATCATATTGCCAAAGTAGTTAGGAAAGCCTTCCATGTGGCCCATTTAATCACTAAAGGGTTCGCATCTAGAAATAAAGAGGTTATAGTGCCCCTCTACTCATCACTCATTAGAACCATCATAGAGTACAATGCCCCATTTGGGATGTACCTCACAAGACACTTCCAACAGCTGGAAAGACCACAAAAGTACCTCACTGAGAGGATTACTGGCCTCAAACATATAGCCTATACAGCCCGACTGAAAAAACTCTGTCTGTACTCAGTGGCTTATCGCTTACTCAAAGGTGATCTCTGCCTGACTTACAAAGCCATGCACAACTCAGAATTGATGGACATGCTCCACCTAAAGAAATCCAAGTCACTACGAGCCACGTGGTCTAGTGAGCTAAACCTCGCCACAACAATAAATAGAACATGTTGGAGGGATAGATACCTGTCACAGACTCCCCATGCTTTGGAACAAAATTCCAAATTACATCAGGCAGAGTCCCTCACTAACACTCTTCAAGAGAAACCTTGACAACTGGATGGGTAACAGAAAATACACCCCTGGGATCACTTAATTGGCTCTGCTTGACAGAGGATCAGTTAATTAATCAATGAGGCGGCGAAAGCCGACACACTCTGGCTAGACTAAAAATGACCTCGGGCAGACAGCCTAGTACCTACCTATGAACCTATAAAATGGACTGTGTCAAAAATGTTAAAATAAAAACAAATCAAAACATAAGTAAAAATGCATCGTGTCATTATATCATAAAAACAGTAGCCCATTTTCTAAGTGCAGTAACGCCCTCCAAAGTGGTGTTATAGGGAAATAAAGGACCTTCCTGGAGTGTGAAGGCACTCTGCATGCAGTATTATATCTTTCCACACCCTTGGGCCATCTGTTATTTCTGTTTAGTGCCCATTCTGTTGGGCATTATTGCTTGCTTAACACCTACAGCACTGATCACACTGTGCTGTTAACTGCACTTGCAGCACTACATGTTTGGCTGCTCTTCCTTCTGAAGTTAATAGTGTTTAAACGTTAGACCACACATATATGTTCTTGTTCTACTATAAGCACATTTAATGTGGGAAAATTACTTTAATTGAAAACTAAATGTATAAAAGCTACCTTTCCTGTTCAGCAGAAAAGATTTTCTCACATTTGAATTTTCTTTTTACATTCAACTCTAGGCAATTATTGTCCAGCCTGCTGACAGTCAGGACTGTGACACCTAATTAACAGACTGCTGACTGGCATTAACAAAGGTTATAATGCCAATGTGTCAGACTATTCTTTATTGGACATTTTTAATGTTTTAGCTATTTGGCTGTAATAAAGAGAGCTAATTATTCTGTTTCTGTGATGTAAATACCTGACACAAAGAACTGACATGAAGATCAGGTTTCATGCAACTTACATGCACAGAATAAAAAAAAGATTATATTATTATTTACTATTATAACAAAAAAAAAGATTATTTCCTCATCAGATAAGACCTATAAAGAAATAAACTAAAAATGGTATGGTAGAAATTTGAATGGATGTGTGCCCACTGATGATACATGAGAATGATGTTAAATACCATTTTAAAGAAGTGCAAAATCTAACAAACTTTAATACAGAAACTTTCTTAACCTTTATTACTTTTATAAACTGGAGTACTCTCACATCCATTTCCCTAAATGATTTATTTCATCCAGTTTCCACTACGTTTCTTAATGTTTTAAAAAAACTGACAATCATACACAAACAAAAAGATGGTAAAACAAATCACTACCCCCTAGCTGTCTGCAACAACCAAAACATTAAAATGCAGGATAGGGATAAGGCATGGAAAACATTGCAACTTAAACTGTAACAAAATCTGCAATACTTCAGATACCCTCACAAGCAAACCAAAATAAAAGTTAAAATATTTAAGATAAATCAGTATTTAACTTAGAAAACAGCAAAAAATCCTGTTACTTTCTGGAGCTCCATTAAAAACTTTTATCTCTAGGAAGAGCACAGCAGCCTAACTCCATGCCCAGACATATACCCAGATAATACTGTTTTGTTAAAGTCTCACTTCAGTGACACCATGAAATCACTACTTTATTAGCCATTCCCCCTAGCTTAATATCCAAGGCAGTGGCAACCATAACACTTTTGCCATCAACATTGTCCCATCCTATGTCATTAAAAAGCATTTCCTAAAACTAAAATATACCACCCTAGTTGCAAATAACGTACCTGCTGAACACCGGACAATCACAGCAGATGCATTGCTTATCCCATCTTAATGCTCATTAACAGATTTATCCAACAATCTTATGTTTCCTCCATGTGGAAGAAACCATTCATCCTACCCCTGCACAAAGAGGGATACACAACTAATTCTATAGACAAATAGCAATACTCCCCCCCAACAAAAGTCTTTAGACGAAACCACAATACTACTAGTGCATTAGCAGACTTTTCTAATAGTGTTAATAAGAGCTGCAATGCAGATAATATTATATCCGCCCTCCTCTTGAACTTACATAAATCCTTTAACACTGCCTGTCATAATAAACTGCCCCATCAGCTAGGCTCCCTTGATCTGTCCTACTCTGGTCTCTTCTGGTTCCTGCTACCTGTCTGACAGATCCCAAGCTGTTAAATCGCAATTTAGCATCTCAACCTTTTTACCATTCTCTGCCGATTCTCCATACTAAGACCAGTGATGTTTAATATATTTGTCAATAATTTACACACTACCTCAAAACATGCCAAACTAGCCCAGCATACTGATGATGCAGTCCTTATCTGTTCTGCCCCAAATCCACTTCTTCTCAAGCAGCTCCCACAAGATTCACTCTCCTGCATAAAAAACTGTCTAGCAAAATCAGATCTAATACTAAACCCAAAAAAGACAACACATTTCACTCCCAAGTCTCATGACAATTGCAAAGTTAATTTTCAAATCACCTCTGCAAATAACACAAATATTGAGGTAGTGTATAATACAAACTTACCTGAGGTATATTCAATCTCCACATTTACCAAGTAATCAAAACACATCAGAAGTTAGGTCTGAGATTTTATATATATATATATATATATATATATATATATATATATATATATATATATAAACAAATATATCTGACTGAAAGCAGCTTGATAACTTTAGCATCTGCCTACCTGCTGTATGCCTCTCCTATTTTCACCACACTCCAGTCTACTCTTAACAATCAAATTAGAGCAATGCTGTTTGATTCCATTAAGACATACTCCATACATCACTGCATTGCCCTCAGGCACCTGAATTGGCTTGAGTTATCACACCTTCTCACCTACTCTCACCTTCAGTTTGTAGATGGATTCTCCTTTTGCTCTGAAAACTGCCTTGTCACCCTAAGTGTTATACTACAATCCCACGCCTAAAATAGAGCGTGATGATCTCCCGACAAACATATCTTCTCATTTCCCAAAGCAGGAAAAGCTCTCTGCTGGTGTAATGGTTAAGGTGTTCACCTCACAAAACAAGGTGCAGGGTTCAATTCTCACTAAAGGAAAATGAACTAGGCTTAAAATGCCCTAAAAGGGTAGCTAGCCTATTATTTGACTATGAACCTATGAGCCTAACTGTATCTCAGAATCCTGGAACTCAAATTCCCTCTACGGTCAGACTGATCATTACCACCCATACCTTCAAAGATAAATTAAAGCTGTTACTACTTGACTCCTGGCTATGACCCTGCACTTCTCTAGGCTAAATTATTAGTAAACTACCTCTCATATGTACACATACATGCCAATGCTTTCTCTTCCCTTCTCTGTTATTTTTCTGTCTTCTAATGACAAAATACATATACTTATATCTGTCCTAAGGTGCTGCTACTTAACTGCACCCAGTGCTTACTATGTTGCTACAAAATATGTTTATTTTCTTAAGTATCTGCTTTATTTATCCCCACCTTGTAAGAAATGTTGATAATGCTTTCTATATGTCATACTGTACTACTGCAAATAGTTCTTGTGGAGCTTTGTCTGTAATGCAGCTAAATGTTATCCAAATATTCTGTATCTTATATATGTACGACTTTCAGAATTTCTTGTAGAGCTTTTCTCTTGGAGCCTCCACTGAAAAGGTGCTTGCTTACTCAGTCAACATAAAATGTGTAAAAAATAAACACTACTCCACACAACACTTTAGGTTCAAATAAATATCGGGCTTAGTTCTGATTTTATATCAATAGATTAAAAGTAAATCATTTGATTTTTTTATAGCCATTATTTTGGATAAATGCTTTATGTAGTTATAAACAGCAGCAATTTTGCAGTTTGTCAAACAGCAGAGAAAAAAGGGTACAGCGTGTATACCATACCACAGTAATGAACATGTGAAGATTGAAACAATTACACGTTTTTATTTTTTCGTGAAGTATCACAATTAAATGATTCATGTTAGAATGAACTGTAAAAGTAAGATGTAATTGCAAACAGTCTATGATCATAACATACAACATACTACACAGAAACATTCGAGCAGTACTTTGTAGATTTAACAATGTCTTTAGTGCAGCATGACCAGTAAGTGACCAGAATCAGGCCAGCGGACCAGGGAGTTAAGCAGTGTGCTCCGTCTGAAGTCCAAATATAGCATGAGGCATGAGCAGGAATCGTTCTGCAGTATGGCCATGTACAATCGGTCATCTCATGAAGGACGTTACAATTACATTTGCTTTGAGTATCTGTGTGGGTTGAGGATGTCGGTGCTTCCCAGAGACTATGAATTATTGGTAATTACTGATAATTCAGTTATGTCAAAACAATCTCAGAGAAATTCAGTTATCTGAAAATCGTTTTGCCCTTTTATCTGGTGGCAGGTAAAAGGTCAGCAGCACTGATAAACAATTGCTTTAAACAGAAGAATGTTGCAGATGATAAATGAATATTGGAAAACACTATGCTGTCTGCATTACTTTTATGTTTGACCCTTTAAAGTACATAGTTTCACTTGTATGCATGTTTTTAGATATGTGGAAATAAATAGAATGCTGGCAAGTTCTTTATCTGTTCAACTGAACCAGAATGTCAGAGTTTGTTGGGCCTTAGGGTGTATTTTTTTTTTGTGTGTGTGTATGTATGTGTGGGGGGGGGGGGGCAAAGCTTGCTGTATCAGCACATCTAACACAATAGTGCTAAAGAGCTTCCTTTTCCAAAGAGCAAATCAATAGCAGGCAATACTCACCAAGCAACCACATGACATCTCAGAACAACTACACAAGATACCCTGAGGAACTGTGTATCACAAAAGCAGAAGCCCTCTACAGAGGTGACCTGTAGAGGTAATAACACAGAGATGGACAGTCCACCACTAGCACATCTAACCAAGAACTGTGAACACAGTGATGTTTGGGCTGCTCACTAGATCTGTGTAACTGTACAACAATTTGTAAAATACAGCAGTAGGCTTCTGTAAGTACATGCACATAGTGGGGAAGTCCCATACTGAGTGTGGTATGTACTCCAATGGAACAGCTTGCGTTTTACAAACATTTCCACAACATGAAAGCACATGAGGTATGTCATTATGCACCAGAGACAGACACCTTATGTGAAGGTCATGTCCCAGGATAGTGTCATGGAAAGGTGTGGTTGTAGCAGATTCATACTCAGAGTAGCAGAAAGTAAGATGGCAGTTGAAAAGTTTAGATTCAGATCAGGATGCAGCACAACTGGCCCAATGTTTGCAGTGAGGTTAAGACTTGTGAAGAAACTAAAAATAAGTAAAAAGTCCAACTGGACATTCCTAGACTTAGAGAAAGCATATGACATGGTCCCATGAAAAGTGATTTGGGCAGTCCTGGGGTGATCTGAAGTCCCAGAAACATTGGTAGAATTAGTTCAAGCAATGTACAAGGATAACGGACTCAAACACAAAGAGTGTTCTGTCTCGCAAAGGGGTTCCCAGTGAGAGCGGGTGTGCCTCAGAGTTCATCTCTGAGCCCACTTGCTGTTCATACTGGTGATGGACAAAATTAGCAAGCAGGTTCAAGGGGACAGTCCAACAAAGTTGCTGTATGAAGATGATGCGGCATTATAGGCATAATCTGAGCAAGAACTTCAGTAAAGGATGGGGAAATGGAATGCAAAACTGAAGGCACATTGGGATGAAAATGAGTAGTGATAAGAGTTGAAATGGCAGCAAATGGGAAAATCAGAAGAAGCTGAGAATTGAAATAAAATGGAGAATGGTGGAACAGGTTAAGAGGAGAAGGGAAGTCTGAATGAGTAGGTCAAAGCTAGAATCAAAGGAGCTGCAGCCAACTGGTACAGAGTGTAAGATCTGGTGTATGACAGTAGAAAACCAAAGAAGCTGAAAAGTAAGGTGTACAAAACAGTGGCACGATCAGTACTACTGTACGGTACAGGAACTTGAGCTGTAAAGGCAGAGCAGGTGATGGAGGTGAAGTGCATGAGATGGGTGGTAGGATGTGTACTATGGGAGAGATGAAATGAGGACATAAGAGCAGAAGCCAAGTCAAAGTCAAAGCAAACTTTATTGTGATACAGATCAACACAGAGGAAAAAGTGAGTATTACTGCAATGATCTTGGTACTCAGGCTCATATCATAAGAATGACAGTTTATAGAAAGAAGATTAAATTAAAAAATTAAATTAGTAAAAATCAAAATAAGACACTAAAAATATATAAAGTTAAACATTTAGCAGAAACAAAACAAATACAACAGCAGCAGGAATAGACTCAGTAGAAATATAAGGCTATATAAAAAAGTACTATAAATAAATAAATAAAAAAGGTACACAAGTAGCTCCAATAGCTGAAAAGGGCAAAGATAACAGATTAAAGTGGTTTGGTCGCATGTGCTGAAAAGCAGAAAACAATCCGATGAATAAGATTTGGCTCAGACAGGAAGAAGGCAAGAGGAAATGAAGGCATCCAGCCATGAGGTGGATTGATAGTGAGAGAAGACCTTGAACAATCAAGCTTGTGTGCCAAAGAAAGTAGCAGCTGAATAGAGAGAGAGATGGTGATCACAACACCCCTTCACCATGTAGAAAATGGGAAAAAGGGGGTTGACGATGACAATGAAATCTTTTTTTTATACAACATTCAGCTCTGTATGCTAGGCAACTCAGCAGAGGAGGAGGATCACTGTGTTGAAAAACACACCATCGGAATATACTTGTTCGATACCCCATAAGTTACCCTGTTGGAAACAGTCCATATGTGCTGTTTGTGAAGTGTGAACAATCCTAAAAAGGGTGGGAGATATTTTCCTGTGTAATCTCTGCATGGAGTACAATTACTACATGCAGGGCTGGATCCGGCACAAGGTGACTTAGGCAGCTGCCTTGGGCCTGGTGCTGGGCAATGCCCCCCCCCAAAAAAAAATAAGAACAGGAAGAAAGAAAGAAATATTTGTTCTGGTACTGTGGCATAAAAAGAAAAAACACCCGTTCCTCTTCTCTGTACAGCTAAAGGATCTTATTTGTGCAAGTGATAGTGGTTCAAGTTGAGCCAATGAGAGAGAGGAGTGAGAAGCAATGCAGGTCTTTTCCAAAGCTGCCAGTGAGTAAATGCAGTGTCGAGGATTTAGGTGTGCTGTGGGGTATATCACTTTGCACCACAAGAATTTAACTGTACTATTTGAGATAGGTGAATATCCATTACCATTAAGATGCTGTTTCAGGTAAATCACTGGGAATTACAGTAGTGTTACTTTTTTTTTGTTCACCAAATTCCTAGCCTTTTTCTGTTTGTTAAGGAACATTGTCACGTTAAATGACTTGGCAAATTGTTATGGACAACAGTCAAAGATTCAGGCTTTGTATCCTTCAGAAAATACCTGTTAATGTAAAACTTTGTATTGTAGCAACTTTCTATGTATATAAGAAAAACATTTAAAACATGTTATGGCTTGTACAGTCTTTGTCTCTGATTCCTGACCTAAGATGTTGAAAGTGGAGGGGGAGGGGTTGCAACTGAGTCCACTGTATGTTTTTTGCAACAGTGAGCCGAGATTAATTTCTGGTCAATTATTTATGAATGTATTCATTCACTTGTTATCAAACAAATGCCTGAGGTGTACAATTTTGCAAGTGGGTGTAACTGATGTTTTTGTGTGTGTGTGTGTGTGTGTGTGTGTGTGTGTGTGTGTGTGTGTGTGTGTGTGTGTGTGTATAAAGTGTGTAAATACTTGGTTCTTGTTACCCACAACAGTGAAAAGGAAGGAATCAGTTGTAGCAAACAGGAGCACTGACATATCAGCCATGTTCTTTGGGTACGGTCCTTAGTTTCATTGTATTATTTAATGTTGACAGTGCATTTCTTTTTTGGTTGTGAATAAAATGGACAGCATAGAATCTAGGAGTTTAACATTATTAATTAGGCATTTTATTTATTTATTTATTATGAAATACACTGTGGTTTGGGCTAAAATAGTCTGTCTGGTACTTAAAGTACATGAGTAAGGCAATCAGCTGCTTCTGCAGTGCAGGGTTTGATTCCCTCAGCTTTCATTTGTCTACTGTATGACTATGTCCAAGTCACTTCATCAGCCAGTGTTCTTGGGCTGCTCTTGAAAATGGAAAGCTGCATCCAGTAGGCTGTCTCGAACTATTAATAAATTCAACGCACATTTGTCTTTAAAATTCCTGCATTGTTCACATGGATGCTAGTTAAGGATTCATCATATGCCATTTGGTTAGAAGTTTCAGCACGCACCTTTGAACGTATACTAGATGCAATTTCTATGGAGCAGAAATTTATCGTCACTATGCTAAGTCTGTTTTCAGCGATAGACTGCTTTGTTTAGCAAATGGCTATCAGTGTTTTTGCTGGAAAATTTGAACTAACAGTTTTAAATTAAATCCAAATGTCTGTGACCACCGTAAAAGTAAAAAAGAAAAATTGTATACAGACTAACAGGTTTTAACAGTGTTTTATAGTAATTAAGAAGAGACAGCCAAGTAATAGGATATTGGCATGGTTGGGGGTGGGGTGGGGGCTGATCCATTACCCTGCCTAGGGCCCTGTTTGACCATGACCCAACTCTGACTGCATAATGGGGTAAGACTGCATTCTATGTCTTACATCACTATGTATTGTGAAACTTTGTGTACGACTATTATATGGCTGTGGTACTCCATTTAAGGCATATCAGTTCTACTCCATGATGTAAAATGTTCCCATAGTTGGATACACTTCATCAACAAGGAAGTGCATTCTCCGACATCTAACATTGTTTCTGCAAACTGTTGTTATAGTCAAGAGATTTACCCTTGGATAAAAACTACTCCAGTAAACATATTCACCCTGGCCCCAGTTATGTAATTTATGTAATGGGGTCCGGAGACCAGAGGGTTTACATTCATACAAAAAGCATTTTTATGACTGCCCCATATAGGCTCAATTAATTTGTTTATCCAATTTAAATGAACCAGTTATAGATGGCAGATTGTATGCTGATTTCTTGTAGATATTTATAGTGCCAACTGTAACTTATTGACTATATTATAACATTTTTTTACATCCTATAACTGCCATATGGGGTGAAAGATGGAGTAAAAGAGGTCAGAGAAAAACGTACACACACACACCTTCAAACAATGAACCCAGCAGCCTTGTGACACGACTATGTTAACAGTCAGTTCGACCTGCCATATTCTTCTTATTATTGGGCTGAATGTTCACCTGCTGAATCGGATGAGATTCATCTCTTATAATGTTAGGTTTCATAAAATCTTTCCTAGCGAATACCATGATATTCCATAAATATTGTTGCTGCACAGCTTTCTCAAAGCTCTTTAATCTTGATACCTTAGTAATGGTGTTTTAAGAATGCGTACAACTTGATCTCCAGTCGGTGTTTGAAAAGTATGCCTGCCTAGTGTATCTACCTTTTTGGCAGTAAAATTAAAACAGGCTTCAATTCTTAGCTTGTCAAGTAACTAAACTTTTGAAAAATGCACAAATATTATAATATTTGTGAACCTGCCCAAATTCACCAGATCACAAATGAAAGGCATTAACCAGTATCCTTAATGCTAAGGTTTCTTGACAATGCCATATAAAATGGCAATGCTTAAGAAGAAGTACAATTTAAATCTATGTACTTCTTGCTAAGAAAAAGCACATGAGAGGAATGTCATGGCATTGCATTATGCATGAACTGTTTAGCATATCTGCTAGTTTCATGAGAAATACAAATATGTTGCCTTCCTTGCCATGGTTCACATTCTTTCATGGTTCTAAGAAAAAAAAAAAAAACTGTCAAAACACTCCAGGTTTTTGGACTATCAGGTAATATTACTTTAGTGCCTGGATTTCCCATGATCCTAAAGGGAACACATTTATGCCTACATTATAAACATTTGATATTACAAACATTCATCCAAAGGGCTGGATTCCCAGTACAGTTACTATAAAAACAATGAGAACCTTAGCTAGGTTGCACTGATGACCTGAAAGAAGTAAAGATTCTCATTATCCGAACAAAAGGAATCCTGGCACTGTTGCGCAATTGAAAAAATATATATATTTTGTGGTGCTGTGATATCAAGGCTAAGCAAAATGTTTCCATTCTTTCAGATGCGACAGGCATTTCTTCCTTAGTCAGTAATCACTGCAGTGGACAAAATGCATTAGAGAGCCTATTCAGAAGGTTGTTAAAAATGGCTGTAATGCTGGCAGGCTTAACATAGTAAATTATTGCAGAAATTAAAAAGTGATAAACATTTCTCTCCAACTTGTGCACTCTTTTGAAGGAATGGCTGATTAGGTGGGGCTTTCAAGGTGTTATTATTTAATGTTTATATACAACACAACACTGTATGATGCTTTTTTGATTATGCAATTGTCCTTTATGTAACTGTATTTCTAATTATTTTAATAAACACGTATGATTCTGACTTGATTTACTCAGTTTAATTAGGAAGTAGAAAATGGTTCCACTGCCAAAGAGAAGGCAGACTTTTGTCTAGCTAGTCAGTACTATAGGGACAAGAAAAATATGCTTTTTTTTCAATAATAATAAAGTCAATGAACTTCATATTACATTGAACGTCCTTGTAGTGACACCTGGTCTTGAATGAGACAGCATTACAGCAACATGAAGCCATTTTATGTTAGGCCTTTTAAATAGTTTGCAGCACTCTGTTATAGCACATAGGGGAATGTGAAGATAGGGTTTGTTATCATGCATGCTGTCATCTTCCGTCTTATTGTGTCTGGACAGATGCATGCCGAGTGGGGCAGTGTAGTCAAAGACAGGCCAAATGAGAGCTGAGTAAAGGGGGGACAATGACATCTCTAAAACTAGACACAATCCCTTTGTTTATAAACTGCACAATATAGGACTTTCTTATGATAGTTGACAAATATTGATTAAGAGTTAGGACATTGTCCATATAAATTCCCAAATCCTGAACAACTGGGTCAGCTCTTAGGGGCATAATGTGGATATGGTAGTTCCCTGGGAGTAGATGACTTCCAAAGGGAAACAATAATGCATTTTTTGGAATTTTGCTTCAGTGCATGATTTTGGTACCAGTTACATGATTGGGATTGTGGGTCTAAAGTACAGGTGAATTTAGTACATGGACGGTGTGGGTGGCTCTATAATTCAGGTGAACATATTACACAAGCAGTGTGGGTGGCTCTATAATTCAAGTGAACATGGTTCACAAGCAGTGTGGGTGGCTATACAATTCAGGTGAACATGGTTCACAAGCAGTGTGGGTGGGTCTATAATTCAGATGAACATGGTTCACAAGCAGTGTGGGTGGCTCTGTAATTCAGATGAACATGTCACTCAGGCAGTGCAGGGTCACTGTTTTCTCCCATTTATCGAATGCCAGTGGGAAGAGGTAATAATGTGAAATTGTGGAACTCTTCTGCAGATCAACCTTCATCCTCCTGCTTACCCAGAATAACCGATGTAAACAAATGGGGGGCAGTGTTGGCGAGTGTTGTTGTTGTGTCTTTCGGCTTTTCCCAGTTAGGGGTTGCCACAGCAGAACTCCGGTCCACTAATGATTGGCAGTAGATTTTTACGTGCCGAGTTGCCAGCCCTGATGCACAACCTTCAGTGAAGGTATGCCCATTCACACATGTCTCCACACAGAAGATGCTTTTAGCTGAGAATTGAACAGGACAACATCTTACTGTGAGGCGACAATGCTACCGCAGCACCACCACAGTGCTGGCGAGTGTGAATGAGGTAAAAATGAGACAAATAGAAGGAAGTACAGAAAAAATGGTCATATTAAGATGATAGATCCAAATGTAAAGTAGCATCATATTTCTGATGCAATGAAATTAACTTCACAATTCTTGGTTTAACACTACATTTCTTGCCTGAAATGCCTTTTGTGCAATGGCTGCACATCCTTTTGAAGTCTGAGTTTTTACTGGGTGCACTGTTTTTTTGCCCTCATCCTAACATGCAGGAAATGAATTGGTGACCACTTACATTGCCCGTAGGGGTGCGTATGCCCATCTATCCTACAGTTGGTTGGTGCCTCTTTCAGTGTGAGTTTCAATGTTGTATGCTCAAAGAATATCCAGAAAGGGTCTGTCTCTGCTATGGCTCTGCAATTTTCCAAAGACCAAATTACCACCATAACAGCTACAAACAAATGCAATCTGAGGGTCATGCTGCTCAATGCTAGAAGTCTAAATCTCAAAATGCAGTCCCTCAAAGCACTCATTAAAATGGAGAACATCAACATTTGTGTTGTAACAGAGACTTGGTTCAAGGCATCAGAAAGCATCCCTGCGCTACCAGGCTATAATTCATTCCACACCTTTCGGCCCCAGAACTTGGGCCGAAGCTCCAAAGGCGGTGGTGTTTCCATATTCATAAAGGATGCACACACCTCCAGACTGGTAGCCCAACATAATGCATCAGAGATACTTCAGGTGCAGCTAACATTGGGTAAGACAGCGATACAGGTTGTAGGCTGTTATAGGTCCCCAACCATGTCCCAAGACTCACACTCCATGTTCCTAAGCACCCTGGAGAATATTAGGGTCCAACCTAACACACTCATACTGGGTGACTTCAACTATCCCCCCATTAACTGGGCAAACTACTCATGTACCAATACTCTTGCCCAACGTTTCCTGGAATTAATTAATTCTAATGCCCTGGATCAGCTCATTCTTACTCCCATTAGTGGTAGCAACATCCTTGACCTGATCATTACTAACATGGGCGACTGTTGCTCTACACCAGTAGTAAACTCCTCCCTGGTTAGAACCGACCACAAACAAATCAACTTGGAAATCCACATCCCTCCCACCCCCTACCCCCACAAAGGTAACCACCATGAAAGACTTCTCCAAAGCTAACTTTGGGCTCCTAAAAACAGAGGTGGCTAACTTCACTGCACCCATGCAAATGAGGAATAGTTGCATGATGGCCAAATCATACACCAATGCACTGTACGAACACGTACACAAATTCATGGATCTCGCCATACCCGATAGAACCAAGAGGCTCACCTCCAAAAAAGGAAGCCAATCTGGTGGTCCCCTGCCATAAACAAACTCTACAACAGAAGGAGGAAGCTGATGCAGAATAAGATGAAGTCCCAAGACTGGAAAACTCCCTTATCAGCCTCAACAAAAATTTGAGATCCCTCATAAAATCCTCTAAAGTTAACTATGAAAACAGAACTGCAGCAGATAGTAAAGACAACCGCAAGGCTTTCTATAGTTATGTAAAGAATATCCACGGCAATACCCAGATTTGCTCTGATCTACTGCACAATGGTACCTCCTATACCAAGCTAACAGATATTGCCAATATACTGGCCAACAGATTTAGTGCCAACCCCCTCCACCCAAAGGACCAATCATAATATCAGTAGATTGCCAGGCACCCAATATTACTGCTGCACATGTTAAAACAGCACTGTCCATGGCTAAGAATACAACTTCTATAGGACCTGACAATATCCCTGGCTGTGTTCTACATGAACTACAGATTGAACTGGCACCTCACCTCTGTGCCCTGTTCAATCACAGCCTCACCTCAGGCTTTGTCCTTACTGAATGGCACACTGCTACAGTCATCCCTCTCCACAAAGGAGGAGCTACTATAGACCCTGGGAACTATCGCCCCATTAGCCTGACGTGTCTGATATGCAGAGCTATGGAATGCATTATCATGGACCTAATAAACAGGGATATAGGGAATCTCCAAACTCTGGATCCCACACAGTTTGGTTTTGTGATGGGTAGATCATGCCTGCTCATCTTGGTTGACTTCTTTGAGTCTGTCACCAGAGCTGTGGATGAAGGCAAGGTAGTTCATACATCCTACCTTGAACTGGCCAAGGCCTTTGATACTATTCCCACTCTGGAATCATAGAAAAACTCAAGCTAGGCATCAACCCCTATATCACTAAGTGGGTTGCAAACTGGTTCACAGATAAAACCCACAGTATGAAAGTAGCCGACTACAAGTCAGACTGCCAACTTGTCACAAGTGGAGTCCCACAGAGATCAGTCCTGGGTCCTCTCCTGTTTGGTATCTACTTCTCAGAAGTCCAGGTCAACACAAAGGGATGCTGGCTGACAAAGTTCTCAGATGATTGCAAGGTGGGAGCCATTATTAACTCCCCAAGTGATGTTGACATCCTACAGAAAGGCCTCACTGAGACCTACGGCTGATGTCAGAACCATGGCCTTAAGCTCAGTGCCAAAAAATGTGTCGTCATCTCCTTTGGGAAAAACCCAGTTCCCATGAATTACCACATCGATGGTAGTCCACTGAACACAGAAGGTGTTAGAAGAGATCAGGGAACACAGGTTGACAGCAACCTCTCTTTTGACCACCACATTGTCACTGTGGTCAGAAAGTCCTTTTATGTGGCACATCTCATTACTAAGGGTTTTGCATCCAGGAAGAAAGAGGTCATTGTTTTCCTCTACTCTTCCTTCATTAGGCCAGTCATCGAGTACAATGCCCCATTTGGCATGTACCTCACTACATACCTGCAACAACTGGAGAGGCCGCAAAAGTACCCCACAAAGAGGATCTTAGGCCTTAAACACTTGTCCTATATGGACAGACTCAAAAAACTCCAACTATTCTCTGTCTCATATCACGTACTTAGAGGCGATCTCTGCTTGACTTCAAAGCCATGTCTGACCCAGCTTTGTTAGAAATGCTACATCTAAAGAAATCCCAATCCCTCCACACCATACACTCCAGAAACCTCATCCTCATTACCGCCATCAACAGAACGTGCTGGAGGGAGAGGTTCATAAATCAGAGACTGCCCATGCTATGGAATAGACTTCCCATACATGTCAAGCAGAGCACCTCACTGGCCCTCTTCAAGAGAAATCTTGTTGAGTGGATGGGAAATAGAAAATTCACCTCGGGGATCATTCCAGTGGCTCAGCTCGACAGAGGCACTGGGAACTAAGGTTGGGTGGCACTATGCCAGGGTAATCCTGTGGGCTAGGCTTGTATAGGCTCCAGGGCCATTATCCTAGTACACACCTATGAACCTATAAACAGATAGAGACTGAGTGAATGGAAGGTACATTAATGAATCATTCTGTCTTTCAAGAATTTTTATTAACTAGTTATTTAGCACAGTGACCCTGGCACCCAACAAGACAGTCCACCACAGCACACATGCAATTTGTGCATACACGACTATTTCTTCACTACCAATTCACCTAGCTGCACATCTCTGGAGCATCACTTGAGACTAGAGCCCCTATCAAAAACACACATGAACACAAAGGTCATGATAATTCTATACAGAGGGAAACCCAGTTAGGAACAGAACTAGAGGATCAAATACTCCATGTTAGCAATTCAGTACACATGTCTGATGATGGCAGAGAATGTAAAAATAAACTTGGTAAAGCACTACAACTTACAAATGCACTTTATTAAAACAAAAACCAGAATAAAGTCAGATAAGCGCTTTTGTGTTGTATAACCAACACCATCAAATCATACATCCTAATCTCATACAGTTGACTAAAAATCCTATCCTTAAGCTTCTTGTTGGTTTTGCCAACATAAAATACGTGGCATAGTTTACATGTTGCCAAATATATCACATCCTTGCCATTACAATCTGCATAAAACTTGGGCTGAAATCCTCAGTTAGATTTTACTTTTCAGCCCAGAGATTAGGATGGGCAATGAAAATAATCCTTTGGCTAAGCATATTAAGGAGTATAGTGGACGTAATTTTGTTTTTAGGGTGCTTCAGTGTTTATATAATAATTATAGAGGAGGTGATTTATTTAACTATATGGAGACAGTAGAATTAAAATGGATTTTGAGACTAAAAGCTGATAAATATCCTGGTTTAAATAGCTGTGTTCCTTTAAAACCAGTATTAAAGGGGCATAAACTGAAATGAGTCTCTGTTGATTAGATTATAATGCAATAATGTTTTTTATTGGATGTCTGAATATTTTTAAACAGATGTTTTTAGTAGACTGTATGATCTGATGAAGTGTTAGTTATACAATGCGAATGCGCTTATCTGACTTTATTCTGGTTTTTGTTTTAATAAAGTGCATTCGTAAGTCATGGTGGTCTACCAAGTTTTTGCGTTTTACTTGGATGCTTACTTTGGTATTGACCTTTTATCTGTGTTTGGAACCTTTTTTGGTTTATTTTATGATGGCAGAGAATCAAACCTTTCGATTTTTCATTTCAGGTTACTTCAGTTGAATATTTGCTTGCTGCCAGCCTGAATGGTGTTATATGACTATGACAGTTTCAATTCCAACTCTCATTGATTTGTTTACTGGTGCTGAATGTATTGAAAGGTTTCCATGTGGTCTATTGCTGAGCCACTGAACCACTGTACTGATGTGCTGATGAGTTACTACACAAGAAATTTTATTTGACAATCTTTCTGGAGGTCTGGAGCTCTGCCTTGTGGCTTGTTTTCCATTTGCTGTGCAGACCTTGTTTAATTATTGTAACTAATATAGTAGCTACTGTTTGCTGCAGCTGTTACAATTGGTTGCACGATTGAGCTTCTTCAGCTTATGTTGTTTGTTTCATTTGTTTAATCATGTATTGAAAAGTTACTGATTTTGCAAATATATTTTAGCATGTTATTTTACGTCTGGGTTATTTTAATCTTCCAAGCTATAATTTTGATTGTTCGTGAGACATACATTAATAGTAACAGCAATACTGAATGTTAGTTTTAGCAATCATGATGGACTTGTTTCTGTCAGATTCAGTGGATTGTGCTTTTTAGAGTGTTAAGGACATCTTTAATTGGACTTTTTAGCATGCTGTTAAGGGTCTCTGTATTGCAATTTGCTAACTGTGATATGCTAGCTGACACTGATCTCAGACAATTCACTTTTAAGTAATCAGACATTATTTGCTATATTTCTGTATTCTTTTCATTTGCTCTACTTTGAGTTGTACTTGGTGTTTAGGAAAGAAGCGATGTAATAAATCTGAAGTTGAAGCTAAAGTCAGAAGTGATAACTGTTGCACTACTTTGCCACCTTGCATTGCCAACAATTTTGGAAACATTTTTTTTACATTTTGAGAATTAAGGCAGGTGTGCAAAAATAATCTTTTCTTATTTATTGCTCCCCATTAGCACTACTTCAATTAACCAGACCTATCTTTCCCAGGTGGGGTGATCACTGGATGTGGTAGGCCATCATTCAGGCAGATATTGGATTTATTTAGTGTTACGTGGCCCTATCCACTGTAGTTTATGGCTATGTGTATGTTTTTTAGACGTGGTATCGTGGAGAGCCTTCCCCTAGGAGTGCACATTCCCATAATAATATGAAGTCTGCCACATATGTGGCTTGGAAAGGAGCAAGAACATGGCCTGACTATTGCTGCCTGCAAGATGCCTTTCTTCTGATAGCTGCCCGTAGTGCAACAAGTTACACTGTCACCTTTCCCATAGGATAGGTGTTGCAGCATCACTCATTCCCATCTTTCCCTAACTGGATCGTCCAGTACCCGAGCCCGTAATGAAGCGTGGGTTGCCAGAGTTATAGGGCTTCCTTCATCTAAGCCATAGAGTCAGGCTATTTGAAGTAAAATATAATATTTTAGATTTTGGATATCACTGCATCTAAGAAGCACATACTAGTTTACATTAACTGCTGCTATTCCTTAAATGGCCTATATTAAGTGAGGAAAATGCCAAAAAAGATTTGTATTTCACACAGAGCAGCACAGTTAAAAAGGCATCATAGTAGTTTATCCTATCTAGCATTGAACACTGTTTACATAATAAAGTGGTGGTGTGACATAATCCAGATATCATATATGTGACAAGCTAAAGTAACAAACCATCTACATGCAGATGTGAGACAATATATCAAACTGGCATTCAGTTTATTTCTACACTTGGGCACAGAATGAGTGAAATCCTTTTAAAACATGGCCAGTGGCTATAGAATTGCATTAAATGTAACTATAAATGTCAAGAATTTTAGGTAAAGTACAATTATAAGGTGACTTTCACTTCATATTACATGCAAACTTTGGGATAGTATAATACAAACAGTATAGGACAAGGTATTACCTGCAATTATAAGCAGCATTAACTTTAGGTAATTTACCAGTTCGTTCCTATCACCAGGTCACTTATTTGTCAAACTACATTAGAGTTACTACTCCCTAAAATATGCACAGGAAGACTAAAACCTCTTCCCCTTCACTTCTTATTTCTAGACCTAGTCTGAAGCACACATAATTTTGTTCATGATGGTTTTATTTAAGTGCATCCCATTTTTTTCATACACATATTGTTACCAGTTAGGTCGAAATGTAATTTCTAAAATCAAAAACACATTTTACTTTCTATAATTCAGTCATCATTGTACTATTTTGCCTTGTTTAGAACCTTATTTCAGACATTTCTCATTTTATTATTTATTAATCTCATGTTTCTCTTCCCATATTTCCATGTCTGCATCTTTCTCACTTAAATTCTTCCAGCATCTCATCTCCTCTGCCTGGTCAAAGGGATTGGTATATACCTAATTGTAAGTGACCCTACACCAGTGTAACAAGCACAGGGAGTACCAACTATAGCAGGAGCAGGTAATGAGAGTCTGAAACATGAATCATCATCATTACATATTCCTGGTATAATATGCTAGCTGTTGAACCTGGTATGTAACAGGTAAGGTCTTCCAGCTTCAGACATCTTCCACAGTAACAGCTGTATGCAAGTTGTGATACTCCATGCATGCCAGGGAATATTCTGTCATGCATGCAGTACAAGACAAGACAGCATAGGGGAGCATTCAGTATAACTGCGCATAGGGGAGCATTCAATATAACTGCCCATAGGGGAGCATTCAGTATAATTGCGCATAGGGGAGCATTCTGTACAACTGTGCATAGGGGAGCATTCTGTACAACTGCGCATAGGGGAACATTCTGTACAACTGCGCATAGGGGAGCATTCTGTACAACTGTGCATAGGGGAGCATTCTGTACAACTGCGCATAGGGGAGCATTCTGTACAACTGCGCATAGGGGAGCATTCTGTACAACTGCACATAGGAGATCATTATGTACTACTGTGCATAAGGGATCATTCTGTATAACTGCACATAGGGGAACATTCTGTATAACTGCGCATAGGGGAGCATTCTGTATAACTGCACATAGGGGAGCATTCTGTGCAACTGTGCATAGGTGAGCATTCTGTGTAACTGTGCATAGGGGAGCATTCTGTACAACTGCGCATAGGGGAGCATTCTGTACAACTGCGCATAGGGGAGCATTCTGTACAACTGCGCATAGGGGAGCATTCTGTACAACTGCGCATAGGGGAGCATTCTGTATAACTGTGCATAGGGGAGCATTCTGTATAACTGTGCATAGGGAAGCATTCTGTACAACTGCGCATAGGGGAGCATTCTGTACAACTGTGCATAGGGGAGCATTCTGTACAACTGCACATAGGGGAGCATTCTGTACAACTGTGCATAGGGGAGCATTATGTACTACTGTGCATAGGGGAATATTCTGTATAACTGCACTAAAGAAATGCAGCCTGAATTTCTGCAACAAGGTAGATTTAAGCTGTTCCCTGTGTCAGAAGAGGAATGATTCACAAAAACAGAGGCCATGCATATATGCACTCTTTTCCATTTCCCCACACTACCTATCACTTGCAGTACCTACATGGTGGTGCTGATTCTGCAGGTTACTGGCAATATACTGCCTGCAATATCACTACTGCACCAAAGATACCCATTCACTTGCATGGCTGACTATTACTTAGATATTTTACAGGGACATTCTACAGCACTGTAAAATTTCTCTGGCTGCATAGGAAGCCTATTTTCCTTTTTGGTACCAGTTGATGGCATGATAACATGTTAATGACAAAGCCTGGTACAGTAATCCTTATACTATTATCCTGGGAAGCCCATCTGCCAATTACCAAAGAATAAATTTGCATATCTTCACTGTGCTACCAGTACCATCCTGCACATAAACATTGCTGTACATGATTTAAGAGCTTGTGTGGCAAATAGCACACTGACACATGCACACCATGTGTTGTTTCTGTGTCCTCTGTCTTCCTGTGAACTACACACATGCAAACAGTGCATGTTCCGCTTGATAAGTGATGAATGACCAGATAACTACCACCCTTAGACCATCAGCACCCATACAGAGTGACCTAAAAACAGGATATGTACTACTTCCTCTAGACACCACACAAGGTACATTTCTGGGGATCAACACCTGAAGATGGAAAAGCCCTGGCCAACCACAATGTAGATCATCATCTCATACCTCATGAACAACACTTATCTGTGAGATGAGTGTACGGAGACCTAAACAGGAAAGACTGAAAGTAGAAGCAGTGTTTTTTTAGGAGAAGGTTAACCAGAATACAGTACCTCAGTTGGTATGTATTCTGTATGAATTATATCAGTGTGCTTTGCTATTTCATATAACAAGTCAGTTTTGAATAGCAGCTATGGTACCAACAGGCATGTACACAGTCAGTGCACAGTTCCTTGTGTCCATTATTGCTGTCATGCACACATCATGTATACTGTGTGTAACATTAGGCACCAAAGAGTTGCAATGGAAACGAGAAACAATGCCAGTCGTGATGTACATTCCAGTTGCATGTCATGTGATCTGGGGGCACAAGGGTGATCAGAGGCGAAACCCACTGTGGTGTCGTTTCCATTAGTATACTGATAGCAAATGTAGAAGTTGTAGGACTACTACAGAAATGGATAGGAGTCCTCCCTGAGATGTACGCTCCACTGGTATATTACTAGCACAAATGGATATCATAAGTACTATAACAGCAGATGCTGACACACACACACACACACACACACACACACACACACACACACACCTGTATTTTAATTGGTGTACTGACTGTGACTTGGGTGGTATAGATACAATATGAATGTGGTTGTTAACACCCACATACTATACTTTCTACTGTGGAATCACATGTTATACTGACTACTACTGGGGTTGTATGGAGGTTGCTGTTAGCACTTACTATTAGGCATTACTGCCTCCTTTTTGGCATGAAACATTTTCTGTACAGATTCTTTTCACCTGACTGTTCTTAATATGCTGAAGTACCTATAAGTACTCTATGAGACACCTCCATGGTGGTGAGAAGCTCTTCCTATAAGCATTCTGTGAGGCACCTTCGCAGTGGTAAGATACTGTTACTATAAGCATTCCGTGAGTCACCTCTGTGGTGGTGAGATACTGTCCTTAAAGCCATTCTGTGAGGGACCTCTGTGGTGCTGAGATAATTTTCTATAACCATTCTGTGAGGCACAAACATGTTGGTGAGATACTCTTCTTGTAAGCATTCTTTGAGTTACCTCCATGGTGTGAGGTACTTTTCTATAACCATTCTGTGAGGTACCTCCATGGTGGTGAAATACTGTTGCTGTATACCATTTAAAAGTTCATTGCACAACAGCTCCGTGATGCAGAGCAATGGAGTATTGAGTATGACTTTGACATCATGAGTCTGATTAGTGGTTTGAGTGCTGGAGAATCAAGACAAGGAAGGTTGCAAGTAGCAGCATCTGTTGTTTTTCTTATTCTGGGAGGGATGGTGAGGTTTCTGCTTGTGTTCTAGGATTACCCACATGATGACAGCAGTGCTGTAATCATATTGCAGTGGTTTACTATTACATGTTCGACACTACTGTGGCCGAAAGTGCATATATCCAAAGAAAATGTTCAGAAATCACAATACTGACCACAGTAAATGCCGAACTGAGCATTTCAATGAAGTCAAATGTCGAAAATTTCAGCTTCACTGAAATTCTCTTAGCCACTAAACATATTTTAACATGTTTTGCAGGGGGGCAAGCCCCCCTGCACCCTCCATGTGGGGGGCTGCGCCTCCCACACCCCACCTACTTATATATATATAAACTCCAAGATCACACTACACTGAGGAAAGGGTACATTTCCCAATCCCCACTATAGTGCAATCTGCACTACACTGTCAAACCTTGCTATAGCGGCTGTTCACTATTGTAAGGTTTGACAATGTAATACTCGCACTAATGGTTCTGTTACCTGATTTACGCACATATGTTGATCGCACACAGTGCGATCAACTATATGATTGTAAACCTATTGCAGTAGCTGTAGAATTCAGTATACCAGTGAGGATGAGAGCTAATTAATGCCACATGCAGTGATGTGCGTGACATCAAGCAGCCCCACCAGTTACAACATAACAGAAATTCCATGGCACACTAATTGAACCACTCCATGTTTCCCCCATCTCGTTCTGCTTCCACTGCCCATTCCATTAACGGCTGCAGTGGTCTCAACCTTGGGATCACTACTGAAAGCACTTGTTAGTTGTAATTCAAGTAACACAGAGTAGCTGATGGTCAGCTGTAATGGTACACTAAGGGAGGAAAAAAATAAAAGAATAAAACCAAATTACAGGCTGTCTGTTGTGGCTTGTAGTTATGTGCCTTTCATGATGCATAAATAATAACTTTGCTGTTTACAGGTATGAATATCTATGCACAGGGTAGTATCAGCTCCCTTACAGAGATTATGCTGGACTGCAGCACTCATGCATGTTGGCATCACTGGCTCAGGTATCTGTAGTGCAAATGCTTGGGGTAGTACAGTGTTGCAGTGTCACCTCACAGCTGGGGGTTCTCTGGTTTCGATTCTGGGGTGGCTGCTTGTGTGTTCTGTGTGTGGATGTGTGTGTGTGTTGTTTTGGGTTTGGGGCTCCATTTCCTCTCCATTCATCCACACACATGCATGCAGAGCATTTCTTTTCCGGGCTCTGCTCTGAAAGCTGCTCTGTGGAACCTAGTCGGACATTCCCGGTCAACAAATGTTAAATAAATAAAAAAATAAATAAATAAAATTGTTTGCTGCTGCAAAGCTCAGCTGTAAATTGCACTCTAGTTCATTATTCCACGGTACATAGGTACATCTGTTTACATTTATTTATTTATTTATTTGTTCTCTTGTGGCATCATGACCACATTGCACCTGGTGATTCTCTTGATCCTCTGGGTTTTGTTGTATGAACACCTGGAAAATGAGTCACCAATGTTCAGAATAACTGTCAGGGCTGGCAGTGACAGAGGGATTTGTAAAGTGAAAGTTACAGAAGAGATTAGCTATTTGCACTCTCACATTTGCTGGCTGAAGGATTTGTTCTTGTATAATCTTATTCCATATTAAGCTGAGTGATGTGCATGGGAGAGCATGCATGTGGGTGACACCAAGGAGAAAGGTCCTGTCAATGTAATGAAATCTTCTTCAGTTAGTCCTAATGCCCTCATCTCCTGCTAATGCTTCATTATTGGCCTCATTCTTCAGTGGGTGACCCAGCAGTTCCATTGCTGCCCACAAGAGAAACAAAGAGACATGCTTCTACTTCATTCCTGTCCCACCGTTAGCAGGCTACTTATATTGTGTGGTTCTGTATCACAGATTTATTCATCTATACTATGGAACCAATCTGGTGTATGTCTTCTGCCTAGCAGTGATCTATGTGATCCTGATGAAGCCTCCATTCACTGATTCATTCATTGAATATTTTTATTTATTTCCCATATAGTTCAGTTTGCCATCTCTGTGTATACTTGTGCCAGCAAGAATCCTGCACTGGCAAAATGCCACATTACTGCCACTGTATTATCCAACATCTGTAATATAAGCTGTGTGTAAGTGTTGTTTCCATTTCACAGCATGCCATGTTGATAGTTTGCCTCCTTGCCTGAAACTCACTACTATAACTTTGCTTGGTTGCTGTATTTGTTGCTGAAGTCATGTCTGTTTGTTTATGACTGTGTGAGCCCTGGTTTTATTGCAGGTCTTACTGCCTGTGTCGGTTGTGAAACACAGCACGATGTAGTGAAGTTCCTACACTGGAAGGGTAGTATTGCTGTGGTAAATTACATCTAGCTCCCAAGAGAAGGTGGGCAAAATGCAATATCAAGCCCAGAGAACTGAAGAGACCACCAGGCATCTGAAAGAGCTGCTGAGTGAATCTGAGGGGTGATTCAGTAGATTATGAGAAGCATGGATGCCCTTCTACATGCCCTGGGCCAGCTCTAACAGGCTGTGATAGCTGGTTTTAGTATAGTATTCTGTAACAAACAAGTCAGGACAGACATCATTTTGTTGCTCCATCTATATAGCATTACTGCACAGCTTCCTTCAGGACCATCAGAGCATTGAACAACCTCTGGGTACAATCTTGCCATTCTTTATGACTGGCTATGGCTGATTTATGTTTAGTTTTCTGTTTATTTTTTACAGGAGAATCAGCTTTGACACCTAGGAGGTTCAGAGCCATTCCTAGATTCTATAAGGGTACCAGGAAGCTCATCCCTAAACAGAATTTGGGGAATCACTCTAGGCCTTTTGGAAATGACCAGCTATGTTTTTCCCTCAGTGTCTGTAATACATGTTTGTACATCCTCAGAAGATATCCAAGAAGCAAGTTCTATGCCAGCCTTCAATTGGTCATAGCAATGGGACCTGGTGTTGGCAGTGTGCGGTCTTCTGGGTCTTCATCCACCTTGAAAGAGACATCCTGTGGAAGCTGGACAGCAGCAGAATCAGAGTGAGACTTTTTTAAGAGGTGACTGCATCTTTGGGCAGGCAGATCCATCTAAGGTATCCTGAGTCAAAAGCTTAAGGCATTGTTTCTCAAAATAGATGGATAAGGACGAGAGATGACTGCAGAGTGTTTGGAATAAATGTCTGACAAATAGTACAGTGGGTATTGGTCATGTGTAGGCACCTATGTAGAATAGGCACTTCGTCATGGGTAATCTGCTTCCCAGATTGTCAGTTTTCCATTTTGGATGACATGAACTTCCAATAAACAAAGAGAAAAAGGAATGGAAGGAACCCTAACGGAGCACTCATCTGTAAATGGTGCAGTAGGAATCAGCTCAGCAAAAGGCATTCAAACTGAAGTTCAGCTGTCTCATTCAGACTGTCAGCAAAGAAATTCTGAGGACTGAGTGCATGTACATCACTTTTATGATTTACTCCTGTCTGGGGAGCATACGTCTGATATACAATGCTGAGGGGATGGCAAAGGCTTTGGTAAACTTGCCAGTTGTTGGGCTATCCTTGGCAAGGGATCCAACATGTAATGAATACTGCAACAGTGATAAGGAAGGACATCAATGCTCATTTACTGACTCCTGGTGTGTACTGTACACCAATGTTTATGAATCCAGCTGCCATTTTGTGTTCTCTTGATTGCCATGAGCAGTGAACAAACACACCTATTGTCAGCCAAATGCTAGCAACTAGAAAACAATGTGGAAATTACTGAAAGACAAAAAAGCTGGTAGTATTCTGCAAAATAAACTCATTTACACAGATAAGGGCATAATCTGTAAAACATCCAAAGATAAAACAATTATTGCCCAAAGATAAGCTGAAATGACAATAATTAAGTCACATAAAATATGTTGTTTTGTTCAAGAAAAAGAAATTCTAGTATTTCCTGTTACTCTTACTACAGTAGCCATTACTGATGCTCAGGGACGTTGGGAGGCATACTTACTGTACGCACTTCATTAAAGTGTTTATGTGTAGGGGGTAGAACAAGGCAGGCACTAGGATGCAGGGGGAAAACCTAAAGAAGCATCTTCTCCTTTAAGGAAAGCCATGCGTGCATCTCATGCATGCTAACGTGGATGTAAACTTATTTCGCATTCTCGCTCGCAATTTAAAGTAGCCGTTCTGTTAAGAGAGAAGGTAAGTAACTAAATTGTGTGTGTGTGTATGTATGTATGTATGTATGTATATAATTTTCACTAGTGGTTGTGTTTGTTTTGTTATGAGAGAGAAAGCGTGTGTGTGTGTTTGTATGCATGTGTATGTAATTTGAGCTAGCCGTTCTGTTTGGATGAGACATAAAGTGCGGGTATATGTGTGCATGTGTATGTGTGTGGAATTTAAACTAGCCATTTGTTGCTGCATGGAAGAGAAGGTGTGTGTGTCTGTGTGTTGCTATGTGACAGAGTAGGTGTGTGTATGGAAAGTAAACTAGCTATTTTTTGATGTATGTTGTAGAGGGTGTGCGTTGCTATGTGTGAGAAGGTAGGAAGAGGTGTGTGTGCGTGTTTAATATAATTCTCAACTGTCCAGATTTAGCCTCATAGTTTGTCTGTTTCTCATAAAAAAGTGTGGTTTTCTGGCAAATCACGAAGGACTTAAGTCACTAAATAATGACATATATATATTCATATCCTTCAGAAAATACATTCTAGCACAAATTCTGTTATTCTAGCAACTTTCTAAGTTAAAAAGAACAATATTTAAAATCTAACCTGTCAACCGTCCAGATTTTTCCAGAATGCCCAGGATTTGCCTCATATTTTTGTCCCATTTCTCCTAAAATTGGTGGTTTTGCAAATTACTGGCTAACCATTGAGGACTGAAAAATAATGGCAGACATTTGAGTTTCAAACTCCATATCCTTCAGAAAAGTAATGTTAATGCAAAACCTGTAATTATATCAACTTTCTAAGTCTGTAAGGGCAATATTTAAAAAGTTTCCCCATTTTTTGGGCCTTTGTTCCCCCATTACTACTGGCTTTGTCCAGATTTCTTTCTTGAGATGGTTGAGAGGCATGATCCCTATTTTGGGTCATTGTATCTCCATTATTTCAGGCTTTGTCCAGATTTCTTGCACTAACGGATTGAGATATATGTGCACCTCTCAGCCATCCAAATTTCTGCCTCATATTTTGGCCTGTTCCTCAATATTTGTGGTTTTCTGGCAAATCAATGAGGCTTGAAATAAAGTATCATAATTTGAGTTTTAGACTTTATTTCCTTTAGAAAATGCATGCTAAAACAAATGCTGTTATACTAGCAACTTTCTAAGTCTGTAAGAGCAATATTTAAAATCTGTCGCTAGTTTGGGGCCTTTGACCCTCCATTACTTTAGGCTTTGACCATATTTATTATGCTAGTAGGTGAGAGGTATGGAGGTATGGTGTGTAATGGTCTAGTTAAGGGGGAGCAGATTAGTCAATTAACTTGATAAGGCTTGATCCTGTAACTTGGTTACAGGAGACAAGAGCCTGAATCCTCTATACCAACTACTAGACTGCTGACTGGATTGTGAGTTTGAGTTTCAGTGCATTTCAAGGGACTGAGTTTCATTTCATTTTCATGGAATTGTGAGTTTCAAGGGAGGATAAGTTTACTGTTGCTCATGCTAAGGCTGTTTTCAATGGGCAACCAACTGTTTTGTTTATCAAATGCCAGTCACTGTTTGTGCTGTAGAATTTGAAAGCAGTGTTAGTAGCATAATTGCCTTTGGTGCAGAAGGCTGTAGATTCTACTTCCACTCCATGTAGACAGAGTGCTGATATTGGAGTGCCATTTTGATTGCTTATTCTTTGGTGCATTTTACTGGGTGATTGGAGTTCTGCACTCTTGAGTGTGTCCTCCTTTATATGAGATAGCTTGTAATTTTTGTCACTTTGTCAGTCATTCCCTATTGCAATATTAACATCTTACCAGTTTTTTAATGTTACATAGGCAATGAATTCTTCAAGGGCAGCAGGCACTGAATTTGTAGATGAAACACTGAAATGTAAAGTTGTTTGCCAGTAGCAATCTCTTTATTAGTTACAGATCTCTTTAATGTGGAATTATTCCGAAGATGTTTGCTTCTGTACAGATTGCGCTTACTGAGTAATACTGGTGGATTGTAATGACAGAAGTTTGAATGGCCTTTTATGGTTGAAATGTTCTGAAATGGGTAGTTTTGTCATTATTGGTTCATATATTTTGTTTCATTACTTACTATAACAATGTTCATAACTAACAACATTCTAACATATGGTGCTGTACTATAAAATTAATATATTTTAATAAATCAGGAAGTTGAATCAAAGAACATATGTGCATGACCCTATAAATGTGTGCAAGGAGACTATGGTTTGAAAACAGCCCAAAGGTAAACAATCTTCCACTGGCCAGATGCATTTTATTTTAATGTGGGTTTTCATGCCATTTCAATGTCATTTCCAAGGGCAAAAATGTTTACTGCTCATGGTAAGTCTGTTTTCTCTGAGAGACTGTATTCTTTTTGTTTGGCAAATGGCTATCAGTGATTGTGCTATTTTATTTCAATATCTGTAATCATTGTAGAAATAAATAAGAAAACAAGTTCCTTGGGTCTTTATTTAAAATATCCATGATAATTCTTTCCATGGCTTTACATACAAGACTAGTCAGATTTACGGTCTGCAGTTATTCAGGTCAGTAGAAGTGTCTATATTAGAACATCGAAGTTTCAGAACTTCGAATGTTCTAATATTGACCCCTATTCAGCGAAAGCTGAAAACATCGAACATACAGAACAGCAATTTTTTTCCTAGGGAAAATATTCACTGTTCCAAAACACATACACACAACACAAGCACACCAAACAAAACAGCAATCTCTGCACATACACCTAAAATCTTACACAAAACCCTACACTAAACTGTACACACACCAATAACTAACCACTTACCTTAACCCAAACCCTAACTCTAAGGTCCATCACTATCGCAAACACACCTCACCCGCGCACTAACCCTAACTCACCTACCCCGCCCTAACCCTCACGTCCACACAATTGCACACTTACCTGACCCGCGCCCTAACCCACCCTAACCCTCATGTCCACACAATCGCACACATACCTAACCCGCGCCCTAACATTAACTCACCTAACCCGCCCTAACCCTCACGTCTACACAATTGCACACTTACCTGAACGACCCATAACTTTCCACAACAGAGCTGAAAATACCGAAGCAACAGATACGGACAACCAAATTCTTTCCCTAGGAAAAAAATTGTTTTTCTGTTACTTCGATATTTTCAGCTTTTGCTGAATAGGGGTCGATATTAGAACATTCGAAGTTTTGAAACTTCGATGTTTTAATATAGACCCCAGTAGAAGGCCAAACCTTGTGCTGAGGATTAACTGTTGCAGTCTTCCATTCACTAAGCATGAAGCCAGTTAGGAGGCTGATGTTGAACAGTGATTTTAGAGCATTTGAGCTCATATTTCATGCTATTCAAGAGGTATCCCAGGATATTATCAGGGCCCATTGATGTAGTATTCTTTGCCTTGGAGAGTGCATTGAAGACTTGCTTGCTAGTGATAGCCGGAAGAGTTATGGTCAGGGGTGTCTCCTGACAGGTACTGAGGGGAAAAAGGGGTGAAATTGAGATTAAATTTATCAGCCATCAGGTTTGCTATATCCTCCGATTCCTTTTAGGTGTTCCATTTACAATTTGCTCAGCACACTGTTGTATTACCTTTGAGTTTGCGGACAAAGCTGATGAAGGGCTTGTGATTATCCTTTGTTTTTGAGGATGATATTTCTGCCTCAAATTTGGCTTTGGTGGGATTGATAAGATTTCAAAGTTGCTTATTTAGTTTGAGGGGTTAATTCACCTTGCTGGGTATTGCTCTTTCTAGCTTTGGCCATGTTTTTCCTCCTTTTGTTACACTTGTTGATATCAAGATTCCACCAGCGTGGCTTGTTATTTGAGCCAGTTCTCTGCTTATTCCTTGTGGGTACAGCTACCTCAGTGCAACTGTTTGCATGATGGTATAGGGTTGCTGTAAACAATTGCATACTGGTAGCACATGGTTTGGGGGGATGGAACTTTTATCATGATACAAGTCTAGGAGGTTTGCTTTGGAATAATTCCTAAATGTTTTGAGGGTTAGACAGCATTCACTTGTGATAAGTGTTTGGACAGATACATACCAAAAGGTGCATTATACTCAGTGATTGGCCTAATGAGTGCCAAGCAGAGGGGAACAATTATTTTCCTGGATGTGAATGATATACCTTTAGATAGAAGCTGTACAATAAAAAAGAATTTCATTACAATAGCGAATATGTGGTGATCAAGGGACAGTTCATTGTTGACATTGGTTCCCAGATGAGACTGGTTAGGCTTATGTGTCTATTTAATTGCCTGCGCCCATTGAAGTCCCACTTTCATGCAAGGGAATATCTGTTGCAGTCTTTTGTTCATCCAGCATGAAACCTATTTGGAGATTGGTATTGAATAGTCTTTGTAGGGGAGGGTCAACATATCAGGTTTAGACTAACCGATAGGCAGCCTAGAATGTTATCCAGTCCCTATAGACATTATGTTCTTGGCCTTTGGTAGTGACTTCAGAAATTGTTGAGAGATTTGAGGGGGTGGACCAGAGTTCCGCTGTGGTGACCCCTAACTGGGAAAAGCAAAAATACATTTGTTTTTATAGATGCAGGAATTTGATGGGAGAATATGGGAAGATCTGAATAAAGTTGGCCAGTGGATTGGCTATATCCTTTGGTCCAGGTATGTGATATGATTTGTTATTAGCTCACTGTAGTGCCAATCCTTGTTTGAGATTTCTAGCACAGTTAAAAAATACTTTGTGGTTATCTTTCACATGGGTTTATATTTTTACCTCTTATTAGGCTTTGGTTGATTTAATCACAGTTCTGAGTTTCTTCTTTAGTTTAGCAAGAATGTTTTTGGCTTTCTGAGAGTTACATTTATTTTTACATGCAATGAGTATTTTTTTTCTTTTACTACGCTGCCCATAGGGCTTTATTTTTGAATTTAGTGTTGTATTTATTTCTGAGGGGGGAAACGATGTGTCTGTGCAACTATTTAAATATGCATAGATCTTGGCAGTAAATTATTCTGTCAGTAGAAGTTTGAAACAGGCATAGTAGAGGGACCCCATCCCCAACTAATGCCCTTTACCCGGTATAGTCAAAAATCAGCACTTCTCAGATATGTGCACACAAGATCACTTACACTAGCTTACAAGGGGGCTGAGAATGGTGTGGTAATTGTTTCTAACACTTTTCACAATCATACGCGAGTGTCTTCATTTGTTCTTTCAGCATGCAACATCATAGAGCTATACATAAAGTGACTATGTTTTCATTTTGTGGGAGGGTAGGGAGGCAGCCTGCATTTGCAGATATGCTTTTTGTCTTTAGAAGCTGTTGTCTTCTCAGCATATTGGGTGGTATAGTGTCAGCTTTGAACATTAAGCCTTGGGCAAAACTTATTTCTTCCTTGAATTTCTTTTCATTTCTTTCCAATAATTTTATTCAGACTATCACTGGATCACAAGACTAGAAAAAACTCCTAAAAAGCTCCTTAGAGGATGTACAGTTCCATTGGTTCTGGGGCCTAGGGTCATTTTCTTGCTTTAACCAATTTCCTTTCATCAAAGGCTTGAGATTCACATGTAGGGTGGTAAGGATGCAGGTTTTTGCTCGATTTCCTCTCATTTTCATTTATTGTCAGTGGCAGTATGACTGAGCCAGCTGAAATGTATTTGTTGTTGGGAATGTAAGGTTTACTGAACATGTGACCCATGTGGGTGGAAGGGAGGTAGTGGTGGCTCGTAGCTTGGGTGTTACCTCGGGAGAGCACTATACGTTGTACCTAGAGACCACAACACTGTGTTGCATGTGCTGCCTAGACCCTGCACCACCTAATGATGGGGACAATAATCCCTCTAATGCCCCCAAACTTATATATACCAAATCCACAGTTGTACCAACTCAAAAAAGGGGAAAATCCCTCCCACCTGAAAGGGCATCATTGCCAACAGAACAGACCAACACTGGTTTTCAATATGATTTTGGAAGAATCTTCCACAGATGTGCATCTGAAAGCCATGTAATTCAGTTCTGGCCCGTGTACCAAAGTATTAACTAAAAATTCAGCACCAGCAGGGGTGTAGTCAGGATTTTCAAATTTGTACTCACAGTTTCCAGACTGCTGCCCCCTCTACGAGCCACACCCACATTAACACTGCTGACCAAGCCATACCCCCTTCATATTGCTAATCTCTAAACGGACCACTGGCAACTATATGCCACACCCCCTTCATATTGCTGATTTCTGAACAGATCACTGGCAAGTATATGCAAGGGTAACAATTATTACATGATGAAACAGCATGGACATTTCATTGTTGTATGCGACAAAACTTTCTGTTCAGCTTGTCTTTTGAATTGTTTTACATGCACAGTTTGCTATGTATATGCCTTAACTTGCACTGTTTTCTTTATGATTATACAGATTACGAAGTATTTGTCTTTTTCTTGAGTTTCTCTTCCTGGAATGAATCTGAAAATGACCCATTGCAGTTAACGTTCTACCCCATGTTAACAAATATACATAAATAAACAAGTAAACTGCATTGTTTCTAACCCCTTGTAGACACAAGAGTTGGAAAATGTCATGGTTTTCCACATTAATATTACTGCTGTTCGGTGTGCTTAATTCTGGAGCTGTGGGCAGTTATACTCTGTACTGAAATGGTAGACATGGCTGGTATTTAGAAACAATGTTTGCTCTGCAACAAAAACCTTCTGAGGTAAGATATGAAATGCATGGACTGCTGAGACAGTATTTGGATTGCAGTATGAAATCTGTTTTACAGACCACAAACTGCAATGAAATTAAGCAGTGGAAAACACGTGGAACTCTGTCACTGTATGAAGCAAGGACCTATGCAAGTAACCGGGTCTAAAACCGAGCAAATGCACATATAACAAAAATGCTGCACAGAAATCATACAGAAAATTGCTTTACTGCAGATCTGGTTGACACAACAGCCATACAGAATATGTGTAATTGGACTGCAGGTTTAAAAATAAATATCACAGAAGACAAGATTGATATGAACATGAAAATGCATACCTTTAAAAAAATTCAAATGCTCACATATGTCATGGCTGGTCTCTACAGAGTTATTTGTTCTATTGGACTGCTTGGATTTACTTATTATTACTGCAGAGACACCAGGTTTTCACTGGTTTTGGTGTTTTTTAATGTAGTTTGCTTGTTTATTTATGTATATTTGTTAACATGGGTAGAACGTTAACTACAATGGTTTATTTTCAGATTCATTCCAGGAAGAGAAACTCAAGAAAAAGACAAATACTTTGTAATCTGTATAACCATAAAGAAAAAAGTGCAAGTTAAGATATATACATTGCAAACTCCGCATGTATAACAATTCAAAAGACAAGCTGAACAGAAACAGTTTTGTCGCATACAACAATGTCTACAAAGCATAATAAGACAGAAAGACATAGATAAAACACTGCAGACACATTTAGCACCAGAACTTGTCTTGAGCCATATAAATACGTAATAAAACTATGCATGCTTTTTTTCTATATTGCTAGAGAGTTTGTCTGTGTGGCCTTTCTAAAGAATCATTTTACATTTACAGCAGTCATTTATCTTGTGGCGTAAAGCCTGTGTTTGAGAGTATCCCTTTAGTACATGTACTATCCATCTGCAATAGTGAGTGGCAATCATGTAAGCAGACAGTACAAATGGTTTGTATCTGTCCTTAAGAACACCTGAAGTCACATTTTACAAAAGTAGGTACTTTCCTGGTACTCCCACACATTCTTAATATTCAGTTAGAGTTACCATGAGGTTGCTTAGCAACTAAGCAGTGTGTTGTCCGCATGTATCAGATGACACCAGAGGTGGCAGATCATCAGGCAGACCAGCAATGTGAGGATTTGCAGTTGCAGATATGAACTGACTGCGTACATACCGTGGGGGGGTTTGCATGGAAGGGAGACCAAAATGAATGTAGAGTCAGTTCTGAAACTGACAGATAAGTTGCAACCATATTAGTCTTTATTTTGAGATTTTCATGAAAGCCAGGTCACTTGTTTGAACTGCAAACAGATGTGATTAAAACAATGAATATTTAGTCTCTACTTTCTAAACAACTGCCCTTAATGAGGTTTGTGCTCTAAGCAGAGGCATAAATACATACCATCAGCAATGGCAACTGATGTCTGTCTCTGCAACATTTCTCTGAATGATTGCTGATATTTTTATGTTTTCATTTCAATGATGGCAGTTGCCTGAATTAAAACTGCCCTCTTAAAAGTATAACTGAGGTTTAAGCAGGTAATAATAATTGACCACGTGGATGCTGTTGGGGGGTACTGTACATACTGAATGATATTATTACACATAGATAATGGGCTGTGAACTTGTACTTTTAAAATTGTAGGTTTATATAGTTGTACTTTTTAACGTAGCATAGTTCCATTGTCTCATGCTTTAGTAGTAGGCTTTAGAATGGCTGAGGCACAGACGATGACACACTCCGTTTGACACACAAATATATATATTTATATATAGATGTAAGAATTTAGTAAATATGACTGAGATTATAGCAGTCTTTAATGCCTAAAGACCTAGTTGACTTTTCAGCATTGCAAAAGGGGTTTGTGATGGTTTTATACTCAGTGAAGTCAAAATGGTGGCTGTTTAATATCTTACCTGATTTAATGCTGTGAATATCTGAACTTGCTTTTTTTAAATCAGGTTCTACATATGCATTAATCTATCATTTTGCAAGACTGAATAGCCTACTGAGAAAGTTGTAATTTTCTCTAATACCAGCTGTTGCTGTAGTGACATTAGTGGACTACAAATATTCCATCACTCCATGAAAGGTTAATTGCAGTTTCATTACACACACACACACACACACACACACACACACACACACACACACACACACACACACACACACACACACACACACACACACACACACACACAAAATACAATAAAAAGAATAAGATAAAAATAAAATCCTGCACCCACTATAGTTTCCCAACCCTAATTAAATTGTCTTCATTATAGCAACACTGGAGGAAAATGTTTTTATTGTGTTTTATTGTTGCTATTACTGCAATTACCCTCTCACAGACTGATAATGGAATATTTGTCGCCCACTAGTATCATTGCAGGAATAGCTGGTTCTAAAGGACTGCATAACTGCAGAATCATTTTATAAGTGTATGGGCTTGAGTGGTAAGAAAAAAATCAGTCATTTCAAACCACAAACACCATTAGTATATTAAAGAACCTACCTACTGCATTGTTTTTACCCCAGCAAGAATAATTTTTGTAGAGATGCATGCGTATTAAATTTGCAGTCTCTTACACAGAAGTAAAGACACCAGTCATCTCCCAGTCACAAATGTGGCGTAATATAATGCTACAACATTGTCTCACACAAACATACCAGATACAGATTCAGGTTTGATAATACTGGTAAGGCTAATCACCCAGTATCAGAAATACCTGCTGAGGCAGTAGTGAGTTCCAGGTTTAAAGGTTCAGTCTTTGAAATGAAAACATGTGCCACATATTGTTTAGATAAATCAGTTCATCATTACCTCTCACACATTCACCGAAATTTCTTGTTTCAGACACAAGAACCATCTTAACCCCTCACTCATCCTTGCTGTCTGTAGCCAGCGTCTTTATCAGTAGTCCAGGATATCTTATACCTTCAGAAATCACACATTCCAACAAATACCAGAACAAGGGATCTAAACCTATTTCAGCAGATCAATAAAGTAAGATGGAGAGATAGATTTGTTACTCAGCACCTCTCTCACCTCTGGAATAGACTCCTCTGCAGATAATCCGATGTGATATACTATATATTTTCAAGGAAACTGTGAGGTAAAAATGATTATTGTTGCAGGGACAGAGTTTGTCAGATTTAAGTTACATGTTTCTGGCATATGCATTTATACTGTGCTTGTAGATGTCAGAATTTTGGGTAGCTAGAGATGTTGGAGATGTTATGGAGGCGACTGCCATAGTTTGGGAGCAAGGACTGAAAAGCTAAAAAAGGATGCTGCCATACTGTATGAGGTAAATCCCTAAAATGAGTAGGCCTTATGTGCAGTCCAAAATTATTTGGCAGTTCATGGTTATGAGCCTAGGTTTATGTTGTTGATGGCATTAAGGGCTAAGCTGCATGTTGAGTTCGGAAAGTTCTGTCTTTTCCTTCAACTTCTAATTTTTCAGTTTGAAAATGTATGTTCATTTACAATTGCATCTTCTATTTCATTCTTCAGATTTGGTTAGAAAAGTTTAATTCATCATTTTACTACTTCTACAGGAATTTTTGGTTTGTAAACTAATGTTTATTATATTTAACAATTGCTTGTAACTTTTTCAGTGTGGTGAATTCATGATGCCAAAGTTTTTGGTATACCATTTATAGGGTCCCGTCTTTTGAACAGTTTTATCATGAAAGGTAATTAGAAAGCAACTTTAACCATATTTGAGAATAATTGCTAGATTTTGTTACAACTGTAATTTATCAATTAGAATATTAGGATGCAATGGCTGAAAACAGGTGGAAGACACAAAGCTATGATAGTTATGAGTCTGTGCAAATCAGGCATATGTAAACTTATAACTGTATGAATATTTCTAAAAGTTCAATATTTCAGTTAAAAAATTAGAAAATAGCAACTTTTGGACCATGTCATTAATGTGACAGCTACAATTTTTTACCCAGATTTTTCCATCTTGAATGGAGTATAAAGCAGTATAAACAGTTTTCCATAGTTTGTCCCTTAGGAATAGTAACAACATTTGTTATCATTCTATTGGTTGATGTAGTACCTCTAGTACTGCTTGCAATCGCAAAATAATGTACAAGAGAACTGCTATATGATAAAAGTTCTTGGACTAATCACAATATAAGCATATCCTCGTAGTAATACAAAATTGGAGATCTACCTAATTTGAATGTCAGTAAAGTGTGCAATATCTATTATTACTTGCTTATGGTATGCATTCTGTAACATCAACTGTAGCACGTGTATATGTCTTGTTTGTTTGTCTTATATGCATATTTTGTGAAAATATTCAATAAAAAGAAATTTGATAAAAGAAAGGAATAGTAACATATTTTTTGAAAATATGTAAGACAAAATTTAAAATACATTCAGACATAAATGTTATGAGCCCCACTTAAATTTACAATGGACACATCATAACTTTTCAAACATTCAGGATTTGAAACTTACACACTATGGCCATGATTTATAAACAGACTGTGGGCAAGAGCCATAAGGCTGTGTCAAAAAGGACATTTTAGCTTAATAACAAAAAACAGAGATTCAGAGACACATTAGGAGCAATCAGGAAAGACCTCATTATCGGCTAATGTGCATGTCTCTGAATTGCTCAGTGAGTACTGCAAGTGCTAACAAGCTCTTTTTCTGCTGCCCTTGTAAAAATCACAGGTGGTAGCTGATGTATTACATTAACACAGGCACCCCCTTCCATCAATCGCACAGATTCAAACATACATACACACACACACACACACACACACACACACACACACACACACACACCATCATGCCACACCTCTTATGTGTTGCTGAGTTAACAGCATCTCTCTAATGTTGCTTCTTATTTTTCCCCACAGCTTTTAAATCTGAATGACTGTAGTTAATCAGTAATGCCAGTCATTAGAATTACATTCTTGAAGAAGTCAACCAGGTTTAGTAGGCATGATCTGCCCTTAACAAAGCCGAACTGTGTCGGGTCAAGTGTTTGGAGGTTCCCAATGTCTTTGTTAATGAGTTCCATGATGATGTGCTCCATAGCCTTGCAGACCAGGCTAGTCAGGCTTATGGGGCGATAGTTACCAGGGTCAGTTGTGGCCCCTCCTTTGTGGAGCAGAATAACCGTTGCTGTGCACCATGCTATGGGCACGTAGCCTGTGGAGAGGCTGAGGTTGAACAGCATGTTTAGGTGGGGGGTTAGTTCATTCTGTAGTTCTTGCAAGACGCAGCCTGGGACACCATCTGGCCCCACTGATGATGTGTTTTTGGCTTTTAAAAGGGCTGTTTTCACCTGTGCTTCTGTGATTTCCGGGACACTACACTTTTCCAGAATTATTGTGGGCCCTTTTGAAGGTGAGAGGGAGGTGAAGTTTGCACTGAATCTATCTGCCAGGATGTTGGCAATATCAGTGGGTTCAGTATATTTTGTGCTATTTTGCACTAGCTCAGAGCATATCTGCGAGTTGCCACTTAGATTCTTGACATAGCTAAAGAAGGCTTTGTGGTTATCTTTCAAATCTTTGGCTATTTTTCTTTCGAAGTTAGCCTTGGATGATTTTATGAGGGACCTTAATTTCTTACTGATACTGATCAGGGATGTCTTTCCTTCTTGGGATTTGCTTTTTTTCTGAATTAGTTTCCTCCTTCTGTTGTATAACCTGTTTATGGCAGGGGTCCACCAGTCTGGTTCCTTCTCTTAGGGGAGTGAGTCTTGGTCTTGCTAGAGATGGCACGATCCATGCATCCTTGTAGGTGCTCATAGGAGTGCAATTGTAAAGGATTCTGCATCTTAGGCAGTGTTATCCTTTAGCATGGGGGCTGTGAAACCTACCACCTCTGCCTTAAGTAAGGTGAAGTTTGCTTTAGAAAAGTTTTTCACTGTGGTTTCCTTGGTTGGGGGTGGTGGTGGGGAGTGGACATCCAGGGTGATTAGTTTATGGTTTGATCTAACCAGTGACGGGTTGACCTCCAGTACGGAACATTTGTCGCCCATGTTGGTGATGACCAGGTCCAATATGTTGTGGCCTCTGGTAGGGGAGTTTACCAGCTGATCCAGGGCATTTGAGTTGATAAATTCCAGGAAGCGCTCAGCCTTGGAGTTTGTACTCAAGTAGTTTTCCCAGTTAATGGTATGGTAATTGAAATTGCCCAATATCAGGGTGTTCGGTAGGACCTTCATGTTTTCCAGTGTCTCCAGAAAGGCGGAGTGGTGGTCCTGGGTCATGGAGGGTGATCTGTAGCAGGTCACAATTTGCATTACAGATTTGCCCAATGTTAGTTGCACATGGATGATCTCAGAAGTATCATGCTGCACCATTAACCTGGAGGTGTGAGTATCCTTGATGAATATGGATACACCCCCTCCTTTTGTGTTTCAGTCCATGTTCTGTGGCCGAAATGTGCGGTATGAGTTGTAGCCCAGTAGTGCTGGAGTGCTCTCTGGAGCCTTGAACCAGGTTTCAGTTACTACACAGATGTCGATGTTCTCCATACTTTGAGCACATGCATTTTAAGATTTAAACTCATGGCATTGAGTAGCATAACCCTCATTTTTTTACTTGTGCTCTTTACAGTGGTGGGTTTGAATTTTGAGCCTTGCCTAAAAAAGGCACTATAGGGGCAGCAAAAGCCTTGGCCAGTATTCAAAAACCAAGGGGTGACAGGTGCAAGCCGTCTCTTGCAAAGCAACGTGGCTTGTCGAGAATGTCATCCCAGGCTGACAGACACTGGATCCCCTTAGCCAATTGTTGAAATTGATCATTTTTTCTTTATACTGAGGTATCATTCTTGGTGAGGGCAGGATGCTACTCAGGGTCAGGGTCATACCCGCCTGGGCTACATGATCAAAGAGCTCTTCCATGTCTCTTTTCATGTAGTCCAGGGAGGTACATTTCAGGTCATTCACACCGACATAAACAATGACAGAGTCATATTTGTACTTGTTCTGGAGTGACCTGAGTGCTTGTGTTATGTGGCGGATTCCGGCTCCCGATAGGCAGCTAACAGTAACCTTCTTCTTGTCCAGCCTAGTGAGTGGGGAGTCGCCTATTATTAGTGTGTTAGGTATGTTATTTCGCCTTAAGGACTGTGATTGTGCAGCACATGGATTTTGTGTTTTATGTGCACGAGGGAAAGGTGGTTCACACAGCCTACCTTGATCTTGCCAAGGTGATCGACACCATTTATCACTCGGGTATTATAGAAAAACTCACCAGCCTGAACATAAACCCCTATGTCACAAGATGCGTTGCCAACTGGCTTACAGACAGAACTCACATGGTAAGAATAGCGGGCTCCAGGTCCGACTCTAAAGCAGTCACAAGTGGTGTCCCGCAAGGCTCGGTTCTGGGACCCCTACTGTTCGGCATATATTTCGCAGAAGTACAGGCAAACACAGGAGGACTATGGCTAACCAAGTTTGATGATGACTGCAAACTGGGAGCCATAATTGACTCTCTGGCTGACATGGACATCCTTCAAAAAGGTCTTACTGAGACAGACACCTGGTGTCAAAGTCATGGCCTTAAGCTAAATGCCAAAAAATGCATAGTCATCCCATTTGGGAAAAACAAAACACCCATGAATTACCACATAGGCGGCAGCCCCCCTTAATACAGAAGAGGTAATAAGAGATCTGGGGACCCAGGTAGATAGTAATCTCTCCTTTGACAATCGTATTTCCAAAGTAGTTAGGAAATCCTTCTATGTGGCCCATCTGATTACTAAGGGGTTCGCATCTAGAAATAAAGAGGTTGTAGTGCCCCTCTACTCGTCACTCATCAGACCCATCATAGAGTACAATTCCCCATTTGGGATGTACCTCACAAGACACTTCCAACAGCTGGAAAGACTACAAAAGCACCTCACCAAGAGGATTACTGGCCTCAAACATATGTCCTATGCAGCCCCACTGAAAAAACTCCAGCTGTACTCCGTGGCATATCGCTTACTCAGAGGTGATCTCTGCCTGACATACAAAGCCATGTCCAACTCAGAATTGATGGACATGCTCCACCTAAAGAAATCCAAGTCACTGTGAGCCACTTGCTGTAGTGAGCTAAACCTTGCCACAACAATAAATAGAACATGCTGGAGGGATACATTTCTGTCACAGAGACTCCCCATGCTTTGGAACAAAATTCCAAATTACATCAGGCAGAGCCCCTCACTAACACTCTTCAAGAGAAGCCTTGACGAGTGGATGGACGAGTGGATGGGTAACAGAAAATACACCCCTGGGATCACTTCATTGGCTCTGCTTGACAGAGTCTCAGTTAATTAATAAACGGGGCAGTGAAAGCCGACACACTCTGACTTGGCTTAGAAATGCCCTCGGGCAGATAGCCTAGTGCTTACCTATGAACCTATAAGAATGAAACTCACTCTAAGATGGAAAGAGTAGTATTTAGAAACATCCTGATGTCATCTAATTCTCCCTTGTTTTGTGTAGACATCTAGAGCACATCTCCCATAAATCATGGGCCATTACAGTCAGTCATTAATGCTAGACATTAGAGTTTAGTATTACATGCTGTATTACATTCTATTAACCTTGTGAGTGCATCAAGGTATTATTCAAGTTTATTCCTGATGTCTAGAGTTACTATACCCACACATCTTTCTTGCTATGCAACCTGTTCTATGTCTTTTGAAGTAACTTAGGGATATATTAAACTGTCCTTGGTGTCTAGCTCACCCCAAGCATTGCAGCAAATGATCTTTAGTCAAAGGGAGTTTAGGTATGGCAGTCACACATTCTCTTCTTGAGCACACATTCACACAGTCATGTATATATACACACACACACACACACACACACACACACACACACACACACACGATACCTTGAAAATTTCATAGAATTGTATCAGGGCTGTAAAATAAAATTTATTCAGTGCATGCTTTACTTGGTTGTGCAGAGCTTTTTTGTCTGGAAATGTCAATAGTTAATGATTAAGTCACTAAATTATTTTAATTACAACTGACATAGTATTACTGTATGCGATAACTCCCCAATATGTTACAATACATTTTGTGAGGCATTGTCTTAATTTTTCAGACATTAGTTATGAATATCAAAACACTTTGTTGCAAGAGTTGCTGAAAAACTGTGATTTTATAAACAGATTAGCCATATTGAGAAAATACCTTGTTATTGGCTAATTTCCATTTATTTGCAGTTTGTTAATCGGGAAAGTCCATTGGGCCAAGATGAGCCCTTTTTCAATGGATGCCCAAGGAGAAAAACTCCACAATGAATATGTACAAAAAACAGCAAGAAATAGTAATAAACAAAATCAATACAGTAATAGTTCAGTTGTATATACAAAAAAGAGATATACAAGAGATTAATGCAGGAAGCAAATAAGCAGTAGTCAAAAATACGATACAATAAAGTCAGTTACATCAGAAGTATAGAACCCTGAAAAATACAGCAGTCAAAACATATTATGAAACAATAAAAGTCACTGTTACATCAGAAGTATAGAATCCCGAAAAATACAGCAGTCAAAACATATTATGATACAATAAAGTGTTACATCAGAAGTATAGAACCCTGAAAAATACAGCAGTCAAAACATATTATGATACAATAAAGTGTTACATCAGAAGTATAGAACCCTGAAAAATACAGCAGTCAAAACATATTATGAAACAATAAAAGTCATTGTTACATCAGAAGTATAGAATCCTGAAAAAGACAGCAGTCAAAACATATTATGATACCATAAAGTGTTACATCAGAAGTATAGAACCCTGAAAAATACAGCAGTCAAAACATATTATGATACAATAAAGTGTTACATCAGAAGTATAGAACCCTGAAAAATACAGCAGTCAAAACATATTATGATACAATAAAGTGTTACATCAGTAGTATAGAATCCTGAAAAATACAGCAGTCAAAACATATTATGATACAATAAAGTGTTACATCAGTAGTATAGAATCCTGAAAAATATAGCAGTCAAAACATATTATGATACAATAAAAGTAATTGTTACATCAGAAGTATAGAATCCTGAAAAATACAGCAGTCAAAACATATTATGATACAATAAAAGTAATTGTTACATCAGTAGTATAGAATCCTGAAAAATACAGCAGTCAAAACATATTATGAAACAATAAAAGTCATTGTTACATCAGAAGTATAGAATCCTGAAAAATACAGCAGTCAAAACATATTACGATACAATAAAAGTAATTGTTACATCAGTAGTATAAATCCCTAACAAGGGGAGTATATTTAGTATAAAATAAGAAAGGCAGATTATCTGAAATAGGGAAGGCAGTAGGAGAATGTCTCTGAATTGGGCAGTGTAACCACTAGTCAAAAGCAGTACTTTACTGTGATAATCACTGCAGGTGGCCCATGCATCTCATTGGTACAGGTACCCGCCCATTCATTCACTGTCTTATTCATAAGCACACATTCAAAATTAGACACACATGGACACATTCCCACACTTCTCAATGCCCTATGATTTTACAGAACATCCATGATTTTGCCTTTTGTAACTGTCCTGTCCCTCATAACTCACAAAGTATATCAGTCAGTAATGCTAGACTTTACAGTTTCATACTTCGTATTGTTTTGAATATGTTTCATGAAGTAAAGCCTGTTGTTCTATTAATTTTGGATGTAAACTAGTGTACTATTTAGAGATTATCCTTGGTGTTTAGTATTTCTGATGTAAAACAAATCATCGTCAGAAAAAACAAGTAGCTTTTATTACAACAAGCAGAGCTTTTGGTCAAACAACCTTCTTCAATGCTAACCATCATACTACATTTTCTCATTCATTTAAAAGGAGCAAAGCAGATACAATGTGACCACAGCAATCCAATCACAAAGTACCCTTAATTAAGTACTCATAAACACATAAATTATATAAATACACTTCAAAATCTTATAAAATATTATAAATTATACTGTTGCATCCTAACAAGGATAGGCTTAATACTAATTTTATTGTTTATACCCGGTTGACTATCTGCACAGAGCCTAAGTATCCACTCATATTCTTTATTTTCTAAACAATTAAGTCCCCACCCCTCACATCTTTATATACATTCTCTATTACTCTAAAGGTAAAGGTGTGGTCTATTCCTTTATCTACAATGTGCTTACACAATGCATTCTTATCATTTTTCCTTCTAATGTCAGATTTGTGTTCTATTATGTGGTCTTTTAACCTCCTTGTCATTTTCCCTACATAAAATGATCTGCACTTTTTACAGGTGGCCAAACAGACCACATTAACACTATTGTAAGTTGCTACACAGGAAAAATTAAACTTTCGACCAGAAGTGGGACGTATAAATTCTTCACTATTCAGTTTTTCTATATCTACAAACAGCTACATGCCATAAGCCCCATATTTCTGCCCTATTTTATTTTTAACTAAACGTTTAAAATCCTTATAACAAGAGTTTTCTCTTCAAACTTTTTAGATTCTTATATGAAAAAATGGTTTAGAATCTATTATATTATGTAGTTCAGGCAAAGCTAAGAGAATTACCTGATCTTTTTCTATTATTTTTTGTAGTTCTTTCATTCGTAAATTATATGTAGTAACGTATCTAATCTTATCGTTTTTTTTTAATCTCTTTCTACTGTCTGCTTTCCTTGTCTAAAAATTGGACTTGCATCCTCACTTCTGGCCATCTTTACCCTTTCAACTACTTCCATGATATCTTTATAGTTATACCCACTACTGACAAACTCTTCTGTCATGTTATTCAACTGATGTTTAACATAGTCTCATTAATATTCACCTTACTTACTCTATATATCTGGGCCTTTATTACTCCTCTAAAGACATGTGGGGGTGCATATTTTGCCGGTGCAGGTATCTATTATCTTCTTTCTTATGCACACTAGTGTGAGTGATATTTTCCTTCTTTTTCAATAACATCTAAAAATACTATACTGTCAATAGAACAATTCATCTTAAAAATAAAATAAATGTTGTAGTATTGTTTAGATAGGTCACATATTCTAACAGTTCATCCATATTTCCATTCCATATTAAAAAAAACAATCATCTACAAATCCTGAGTAAAATTCAATCGTCTTATTTAAAACTTTTGCATCAATACTCATACTTTTTCTCCCACTGATGAAGCACAAGGTTAGCATAGGCATTGGCCTCGGGAGTACCCATGGCCACACCTGTTTGCTGCAAGAACAATTCCTCCTCCAAATAAAAAACATTTTTTGTCAACACTATTTGTAGCATTGAACAAATTTTTTCCACATCTATTGCCATCATATCTGTCTCTGCAGTTAAAAATTCACGTATGGCTGAAATGCCATACTCATTCGGTATGACAGTAAACAATAAAGTTATATCTGATGTTGCAAACATATAGTGCAAATCTTTCACTTCTCTATCATCATGTCATGCTTTAAATTTTAACAAAAAGTCAGTAGTATCCTTAATTACTCCAGGACATAGTTGTAAAAACTGTGAAAGGACTCTTTTGCAAATATACTGACAAAGGTTCCATGATCCAGCCTCTGCCTGAGACTATAGGTCTCATTGGAGGCTTATCAATGGATTTAAGCACCTTTGGTATCCCAAAAATTCGGGGTATACGTGGACATGGTACAGATAAAAAATTAAACAGTTCTAAATCAATCTCACCACTTAATTGGATGTCATAAATTATCATATTTATATCAAAAAGTATTTTCCTAACATCATTAGACATCACTTTTTTAAAAGTGTTTACATCATTCAGAAAAGCATACAGTGAGTCCACATATTCTTCCCATTTCATTAGAACCACCGCTTCCCCCCCTTATCAGCCTGCTTTACAATTATATTCTCATTCCTTTCAAGTTCCTTCATAGCCTCATATTCATCATATGTTAAATTATACCTTTTTTGTTTTAGCTTCAATTCATATAAACACCTAATTTCTCTTTCACAAATATCATGGAAAAGCAGAAACCACAGGATTACTAATAGGTACAAAAACACTTATTTTCTAACATCGCAAATTCATAGCTTCATCATTATTTTTAAATGGCAGCTTCAAGCTAAGGTTTCTAGCAAAGATTTTTAAGTCAGTCAGTGCACTAACTAAGTCGCTAGTGCTAGGTATAAATTTAAGCCCCTTTTTCAATAATGAAATATAGGGTTCAGTTAGTACAAAGGCTGTCAAATTTAGAATACCTTCATGTATTTTTGCTGTCATCAGGCTGGTTTCTTTACCTGCCGAACTGGACTGTCCTCCTTCCACTTCAGTCCGTTTGGGGATTGTTTCTGCAACATATGACCTTTCATCAAGCTTTTATCCAAAACGTTAACCTTTTCAGGCAAGTTCAAATGGAATTGCATTTGTGATCCAGATTGAACTAAACGTAAAGTACTTTGTTTATTTATGGATTTATTGCTTAACGATGAAACACTTATGCATTCCGTAGTCTCTATAGCCGCCATCTGGTTTGAACATACTTGCGTAGAGGCAGTAGGAGTGGAACTTGCCTCTTCATCAACTGACAAATGAATCAATTGAGTCGTTACCTTCTGGCTTGTGGGCACGGCTACGCTTCCATCCTGGAAGCTGTTAAGCCAGTCTAGTCGGCCTTTACATTCTAAAATAACTTTATTTTGCCTTTCATTTCTCGGCCATGAAAAGATATGGCCTTGTTTAAAGTCATTTACATCACACAAAAGTTTGTTTCTTCCCAGCCTCCAGGCAATCAACAAGCATTTTCAGTCTAACATTTTCTGGTATGTCTCTGCCATATCCAAAAAACTAGGTAAATGCACCAACTCATCTTCAAGCTGCATTATTTCATTTTTTAGAGTATTTTCAATATCCATGAAATAGTCATTCATTAAAGACATATAACTGAAACTAAGTTTAAGATTAAGCTGTTGCCAACATTTTAATAATTCAGGATAAACATTGGCATAAGAAGGCATTTTAAGGACACAAAGTCCTCGAGGTACTATCCCCAGTTCTAAATAGGCTGAAAAGCTAAGCCTTTGCCATTGAAAGCATTTATATGTACCCGTCTTCCTCTCCAGAAGTTGCAGCTGTTTTTCAAAGTTGATATCAATTTTAGGTTTCACATTAGTTATTTGCATATTTGATGAAATAAGATGTAACGGAGGGTTTACACGACCATTACTAGTAGGCTTCTAATGGAGCTTGATAATTCAGGTCTGTTCTCCATTTAAATGGCTGTGTATGCTCTCCAAATCCACTGACGTCAATGCAGGAGCCAAATTATTAAACTTACTACACGCTGATACAAGATAAAGTGAAGAAAAGGAATCTTCTGATGTAAAACAAATCACCGTCAGAAAAAACAAGTAGCTTTTATTATAACAAGCAGAACTTTCGGTCAAACAACCTTCTTCAATGCTAACCATGATACTACATTTTATCATTCATTTAAAAAGGAGCAAAGCAGATACAATGTGACCACAGCCATCCAATCACAAAGTACCCTTAATTAAGTACTCATAAACACAAATTACATAAATACACTTCAAAATCTTATAAAATATTATAAATTATACTGTTGCATCCAAACAAGGACAGGCTTAATACTAATTTTATTGTTTATACCTGGTTCACTATCTGCACAGAGCCTAAGTATCCACTCATATTCTTTATTTTCTAAACAATTGTTTAAGTCCCCACCCCTCACATCTTTATATGCATTCTCTATTACTATACGTCACTACATATAATTTAAGAACAAAAGAACTACATAAAATAATAGAAAAAAATCGGGTAATTCTCTTAGCTTTGCCTGAACTACATAATATAATAGATTCTAAACCATTTTTTCATATAAGAATCTAAAAAGTTTGAAGAGAAAACTCTGTTATAAGGATTGTAAAAGTTTATCTAAAAATAAAATAGGGCAGAAATATGGGACTTATACTTGTATGGCATGTAGCGGTTTGTAGATATAGAAAAACTGAATAGTGAGGAATTTATACATTCCACTTCTGGTCGGAAGTTTAATTTTTGCTGTGTAGCAACTTACAATAGTGTTAATGTGGTCTATTTGGCCACCTGTAAAAAGTGAAGATCATTTTATGTAGGGAAAACGACAAGGAGATTAAAAGACCACATAATAGAACACAAATCCGACATTAGAAGGAAAAATTACAAGAATACATTGTGTAAGCACATTTTGGATAAAGGAATAGACCACACCTTTACCTTTATAGCAATAGAGAATGCATATAAAGATGTGAGGGGTGGGGACCAAAACAATTGTTTAGAAAATAAAGAATATGAGTGGATACTAAGGCTCTGTGCACATAGTAAACCAGGTATAAACAATAAAATTAGTATTAAGCCTATCCTTGTTAGGATGCAACAGTATAATTTATAATATTTTATAAGATTTTGAAGTGTATTTATGTAATTTATGTGTTTATGAGTACTTAATTAAGGGTACTTTGTGAATGGATGGCTATGGTCACATTGTATCTGCTTTGCTCCTTTTAAATGAATGAGAAAATGTAGTATGATGTTTAGCATTGAAGGTTGTTTGACCGGAAGCTTTGCTTGTTATAATAAAAGCTACTTGTTTTTTCTGACGGTGATTTGTTTTACATCAGAAAATTCCTTTTCTTCACTTTATCTTGTATCAGCGTGTAGTATATTTAGTATTTCTCCCATACTTTTTATTGTTCAAAAATGATTTATGCTCCAAAACTTGTTGCTGTATTAACTTTTATGTGTCTGAGTAATATCTGAAAGTCCCTGGTGTCAAGTGTCCCCTGTCAATTTTGCTCATTAGACGTGGAATTGAGAGGTATGGAAGACATCTTCCCACACATCCTTTCAGATGAACTCATTGGATGAACTTGTCAAAATGTAATTCACATGTGTAACCTCAGATGTCGTTTATATAAGTAGGGAGGGGTGGTGGCTAGAGGGTACAGTTTAATTAAAAATCTGTTGTTTGCAATTGTTTAAATGACTTAATGTCAAAGACAACTATTTTCACAAGTTCTTCATACAAATACATGCCACAGTTCTGTAAAAATAGAAAGTCTGTCATAATAATAGTGACCCTTATTGTCACTGGAAATATGTTACTACAAAGCCAACTTTACAGAACATGGCTGTATAAATGGGCCAGCTTGCACATTAATATGCATTTAATTATTTAAGGGCTTAAGTGCCCTAGTAACAATCTGTACTTGAGTATCCAATCGACGTTCCATGAAATTTTTACTTATAACCATTAAAAGAGGTTGCTATGTGGCCTGTTCTACAAATGTACCAAATGCATAGCTTTACATTTTACTGTCAAAGTTTTGTATGCTGAATTATAATCTGTTTCCACTAGGGCTGATCATATACATTCTCTTCATTGTTAGCATTACTCATTCATGCAATCACACTTTTTTACACCTACATAAACTTAGAAGATAGATAGACAGATAGATAGAAAAGATGTATACTCTGACACAGCTAGAACAATGGAAGTGTGCCTCTCACAATAATACATATTAAAATTTGACAAGAAATGGGCACACTATGTCCTGAATTCCCTTTAACTTGTTCTTAAAATGTCCACTTAGACAATTCTTTCTATAAATCCACACAGAGTAAGCTCTGAGCAATAAGAAAGGATATCCATGCATTCCAGTTACAGCCTGTTATACCTTCCCCACTCAAGCCAAAATTTGTTTATATTCATTAGCTATCTCTAATTAAGGATAGATTTCCATGAAAGAAAGTTAGTTTCTTGATCTAGTTTAAATAATGTATAGATCTAAGATTAGAGTTTGGTGTAATGGTTAAGTTGTTTGACTCACAGACACATCGTACAGTGTTCGATTCTCACCTTTGGGAAGGAAATTGGTTAGGTTTAAAATGACCCATTAAAAGGGAGGGAGGTTGGCATAATGGTTAAGGTATTTACCTTATAGACACAAAATAAAGGGTTTGATTCTCACAGGGGTTAATTGGCTAGACTTAAAATAACCCACAAATATAATTAATCTAGTACTACTCTATAAAGCTATGAGTCTATATCTGGATGTTTGATGTTAAAAAACTCTTGCCTGCGAATATATTTTTATTTGCCTGCAGAGAAGCTGACATGGCCAGACCAAAGTTGTTGGGTTGCCACTCACTATCTACTACTTTAGGAAGATTCATGAGTTTGGTATCCTGTTTAAGATAAGAGGTGCTGATTGGTGAATTGAACATTAAATAGTCAGATCATGAATAAAACAAAGATTCCTATTCTGTCATAAATCATTAATCATTCCTATAGGGACACGCAAAGTATAACTTAAAATATACACACTGGCTTCCTTTTAAGACCTGCTGAATCAAAATAACTAGTATGATAGTGAATAGCATTAGCAGTACAATTTAAAATGATTGAACAAAACAAGCTAATGGTTAATTAAGGGCAAACTGCTTGACTGTGTGTTCCGACGATAATTAATATCAGTCAGTATGCAGGAGTGTGGAATATCCCATTCACCAATACAGACCAAGAGACAGAGTACATTAGTAAATAGCAAGAAGTTGTTGTTTATGGGGGGAGTGGGGGCCAGAATGTGTGCGAGGTACTTAGGAGGTGTACTGCGAGTGGTCATGCAGTATTTAGGTAGAATATGTCACACTACCACTGCGTTCTTCTTCTTAGGGTTTAGTGATATATCAAAGGAAATTATTTTAAGATGTAAGAAAAGTGGGGGCAGCCACCTATATCAAGGGTGTAAGCAGGCTGCACATAGGACTGATAAGGTATGGGCCTCAGATTCCAACCGTTAAACTGTGTGATGGACAGATGAGGTCTGAATCCTACCACTAATGCAAAATAATGTGAGGTGTATGGGTTATGTGCACCATTGACACATATTCATTCAAGGCATGACTGGACTTAAGAGCTTATAATAAATGCACACTAGAGACTTGGGTTATAACCAACACCTATCATATCCAACTACAGGACAGGGTTGTAATCACTGACTCATCAGGAGTTCCCCTACCTCTGTCTGAGCATGATGCCATCTACTGCAGATGTACCATCAATAACTGCTAGTTTCTCATAAATGCACCATTGTAATGTTTCCCAGAGAGGACAGATGGTATCTCTCCAGTGACAGTTATGCTTTCCTGCATTCATGGTATACACTGTTACCAAATAGATTACTAATCTAATACAAAGATCTCAATTACTGAACACTACTGCAATGAGCAGACCAACATTAAATTGTAATAACTCTTAGCCAAACAATCTTCCTTCAAAAAGGGATAATAGTAACAGTCACATCAGTGCTGTGAGGATACCCTTCATTAATAAAATACATCAGCCACTAGCATTTACAAGTGAACAGATGAAAACTCTTTACTTTTAACAGTTATACATATAAGATTAAATTGTGCTTGCATAGTGAAAAGATAAAGCTAGAATGTGCCTTTTTAGTTTATATAGCTCACTTGTAACTCTACTGTCTCAGCATTACTTCATTTGCTATTCTGCCTCAAGATGGAATGTATAGCTTCTTTCCCTGTAAAAATGCCACTGCAGTCTGCCATCCCCTATAAAAGGTAGTTTTGCTTTTCTTTCTTGGCTGTCAGCACAGGCCTCTCAAATGCTGTCTTTTCTTTTAGGTTGCTGTTGCCCTCTTTGAAAAATGGACAACGCTTTCTCACTTCCTCTCCATTCTTTATACTTTTATTTCATATCAAAAGGCGCCTCAGAATAACATTATCACTTTCATTTTTTTTCTCTTTGCTCACAGATTACTGCTACTTAAAAGTCCACCTTCAATTGTATTCCCTACTAGTAGAAATAAGTTGAGAAGACAGCAGTCATCTGATGATCACACTTTTCTGCATCAACTTGTTCTGAGGGTTCACAAAGTTCTCTGCTAGTGCTTACTTTAAGTTCCTATGTTTACATCTGTCATGCCCTGATTTTTGCTTCATAATTTCCTATTAGTTCATCTTTACTTTCTCTGCTGGTATCATTAACAACTCTTACAGTTTAGGGGTTCTGTTAATCTGCTTTAACGGAACATTTCTGATAATCAGACAGGATAATTGTCATTGTTTAAGCACAACCAAACTAGCTGTTTTTGTTTCAATAGCAATTCCCTTTTCCTGATTTTGATTCTGAATATTTATACGAGTGTCACTGCCTTGTCCCCTCATTCTTATACTTGATGGGTGCATCAATTTGTCACACTGTGCCTACAGATTCTCCCTCCTTCAAAATTTTCCCCAGTGCTTTAAAACAGAAAACGTTTTTTCCTAATGTTACATGACGGATAAAAAACAGGAGTTACAGCCAAAAGATACAAAAGTTTTCCCAGAAATGCCTGCATTGCTAC